>NW_026267839.1:13773-14380 GCF_000697945.3 Frankliniella occidentalis
TGACCAATCGGTGTGCAGACTCCAACCCAGTCATTTTTCAGTCACTTTCTAGTCAGTTCCAGTCATTCAATTATCCCATTCACCCAGTCATTTTTCATTCATTCTAACAAGCGGGCTAGAAATGGACCAAATGTCGACCGATCAGGATCGAATTCGACTTTGACCTGTCCTTTGACAATTAAAAGCTACTTCAAAATGCAAGCACTTCAGCTCAGTATGGTCCTCCACTATAGCGCGGAGCGGAACTATGAAGGACACAAACGAAAGGCGAAAGGGCGCCATAGCGGCGGCGCGCCGCTAAGCGGAGAGGGAGAGTGCTCGAGCCGAGCCGAGTCGTCTCGACTCCTCCCGCCCCGCTCGGCTGTCGCTCGGCTCTGCAGCCGAGCCGGTGCCCGAGAACAAGGTTCCTAAGCGGCTGGCTAGCGCGCTCCTCCTCTCCGCCCAGCAGCGCGCCGCCGCCCGGGCCGGGGCCGGGTGCCTTTCCGCCTTCCACTTTTGTTCTTCGTTCCGCTCCGCGCTCTAGCGGAGTACCATATTCGTTCTTAAGTTATCGTGCGTACAGAAAAACCAGACCAAAAGTTTTATGTAGGGTAGTAGACTTGGTGGC
>NW_026267839.1:19175-19514 GCF_000697945.3 Frankliniella occidentalis
TCACATCTCCTTGAGTCAGGCACCATGGTTAGCAAGATGGTTCTCGTTGCCTTCGTGGCCCTGTGCTGCAGCCAGGTAAGCATTGCTCAGCCGATATAGGCTGGCCAAGACTTAATGCGGCGTGTTTCTTGAAAATGAAATGATCACAAGGCTGGAAGGAATGCCGAAAAACGGCATGACTCGGGACACTTTTTAGGACCTGTTGTTTATTATGTTTCCAAAATTTTAAGTTTAGAGCTAGACTGCTCAAAATCTAGATAGTTCTGGCTTTTAGTGATATAAAGAGCCCCTGAAAATATAAGTCCCTAGCTCAATCCGTTCTCAAATTATCGTGATAAC
>NW_026267839.1:20535-20977 GCF_000697945.3 Frankliniella occidentalis
TCCACCCGGGTTAACACTCACACCATACTCAAGGTCTGACACACGAGCGAAAGCGGCGCGGCCGAGACAGTGCTTCAGCCCGGGCGGAGGGTGAGGGGCAGGGAGACACCTGGCGGGGAACTATCAAACTGCAGTTTGACTGCCGTCACCCCTACAATCAGTGACCTCAGCTGATACTACAATGATATCCTATGATCTAATCTAATGTTTCATGCACAGTTTAAATTTCTTGCGAAAAGGATTTATCTCTTTCTCTCTCCTTTCTTCGTGCCTATCTCTGTTCGTAATCGTGATTGCCTGTTATTGGCTGTTGACTTACCTTGCCGAATACGATTTCGGAACTGAAGCTGACGGGAGTTGAAACTTGGACCTCGACGCTGGGAGTCCGTTACGCTTACCACCAACCTACAATAAAATACCAAGTATGCTTCCCGCAAATAAA
>NW_026267839.1:21607-22921 GCF_000697945.3 Frankliniella occidentalis
GTTTAAATTTCTTGCGAAAAGGATTTATCTCTTTCTCTCTCCTTTCTTCGTGCCTATCTCTGTTCGTAATCGTGATTGCCTGTTATTGGCTGAGCAAATAGCGAAGCCCATTACTCCACTGACGGGAAAGGTTCATTCTGTTTCTGTTTGTTTGTCTGTCCGCACGATAACTCGAGAAAGAATTGAGAGAGCGATCTGGAAATTTCAGGGTCGTTTTGTATCATAAAAAGACAGATCGAGTTCGAGGATGAGCATTCTAGCTCAAAAATTGACTTTTAAAAAAATCAAAAACCACAGGTTGCAAAATAACTTTTTTTTGAAATATTTTTTTATGGGCTCCTTAGAGGTATCTCGTGAGAATAGAGCCCTCTCAACGAAAATTTCGTCCGTTCTGCTTTATCTTGTACCGTTTCGGCGCTATGGGGCATTTCTTGGCGAAAACAGCGTGAAAAAGACAAACTGGTCTTATTAAAACGTAAAAAAGGCTTCATGTCACAGAATTGTAAGGGGAGTGATACTTAAACCACACATTACGGGTCGAACCACAACCCCTTTTGGGCTTAAGGGTCCTCTAGATTATCTCGTATCACTAAGACGTTGATTCTTACATAACTAGCTATATGTACGCCAGACCACGTCTCGCGTAACAGGCTTCGCGATATCTCACGAAACACTGTTACGCTGCGACGCGCCTGGCGCACATATAGCTAGGCCTGCGGCGCTGACACCCGAGACGAGTAAATGGGAGGGTATTCGGGAACAGGGCCTTCCGACCCCAAAATTTGACATACTCACAGAATTTGTCGGGGACTTATTACTCAAAAATTAAGGAGATGAAACATGAAACTTCTGATGATCGATAACGGTTTTCATTGAAGGTTCGAATTTTGATAGATTGTTATGTAAAAATCAACGTTTTAGTGATACTAGATAATCTAGGGACCCTTGAGCCTTAGGGAGGGTGTGGTTCGACGTCAACTGTGTGGTTTTAGTATTACTTCCTGCACAAGTTTTCAGTATAAGGCCTTTTTAATTAACGACTTAATAGGCCATTTAGTCGTTTTCACCTTATTTTTGCCAAGAAATGCCTCCTAGCACCCAAACGGTACGAGATAGGGCAAAACGGCCAATATTTTCGGGTTCTACTTTCACGAGTTACCCCTTAGAAAACCATAAAAAATATTTAGAAAAATTGACCTTGTATTTTTCTCCCATCCGCTGGATGTGGGAAACTTAATCAAGTCTAGGTAACGGCTTTCCACTTGAGTGGCGTGTACGACACATTAGAGGGTGATCTCCGAGATTGACTATTCT
>NW_026267839.1:22971-24216 GCF_000697945.3 Frankliniella occidentalis
CTCGTGAGAGTAGAGCCCTGTAAACGAAAATTTCGTCCGTTCTGCTCTATCTTGTACCGTTTCGACGCTATGGCGCATTTCTTGGCGAAAACAACGTGAAAAAGACAAAATGGTCTATTAAATCGTAAAAAAGGCTTCATGTCATAGAATTGTAAGGGGAGTGATACTTAAACCACACATTACGGGTCGAACCACACCCTCTTTTGGGCTTAAGGGTCCTCTAGATTATCTCGTATCACTAAGACGTTGATTCTTACATAACTAGCTATATGTACGCCAGACCACGTCTCGCGTAACAGGCTTCGCGATATCTCACGAAACACTGTTACGCTGCGACGCGCCTGGCGCACATATAGCTAGGCCTGCGGCGCTGACACCCGAGACGAGTAAATGGGAGGGTATTCGGGAACAGGGCCTTCCGACCCCAAAATTTGACATACTCACAGAATTTGTCGGGGACTTATTACTCAAAAATTAAGGAGATGAAACATGAAACTTCTGATGATCGATAACGGTTTTCATTGAAGGTTCGAATTTTGATAGATTGTTATGTAAAAATCAACGTTTTAGTGATACTAGATAATCTAGGGACCCTTGAGCCTTAGGGAGGGTGTGGTTCGACGTCAACTGTGTGGTTTTAGTATTACTTCCTGCACAAGTTTTCAGTATAAGGCCTTTTTAATTAACGACTTAATAGGCCATTTAGTCGTTTTCACCTTATTTTTGCCAAGAAATGCCTCCTAGCACCCAAACGGTACGAGATAGGGCAAAACGGCCAATATTTTCGGGTTCTACTTTCACGAGTTACCCCTTAGAAAACCATAAAAAATATTTGAAAAAAATACATTTTGCGACCTGTATAGTTTTCGATTTTTTAAAAAGTCAATTTTTGAGGTAGGATGCTCATCTTTGAACTCGATCTGTCTTTTAATGAAACAAAACGACCCTGAAATTCCCAGATCGCTCTATCAATTCTTTCTCGAGTTATCGTGCGGACAGACGGACGGACAGACAGACAGACAGACAAACAAACAGACAAACAGAATGAAACTTTTCCGGTCAGTGGAGTAACGGGCTTCGCTAATCGCTCAGCCAACAATCCGTCAAAAATCGAACTTTTAATGAAAACCGTTACCGAACAGCAGAAGTTTCATCTTCCGAATTTTAGAGCATTAAGACGCCGACAAATGGTTCGAGAATGTCAAATTTTGGGCCCGGAAGGCCCTGTTCCGCTGTACTCTCTCC
>NW_026267839.1:27566-27873 GCF_000697945.3 Frankliniella occidentalis
TGAAATAAATAAATCGAAATTAGTCTGAGATTTTGAATTTACCAGAATTAGAGGTGATCACATTGACAGGGGTGCTTCACACCCCTCGCTTTCAGAAACTTCCAATTTACATATAGCAAACTTTGGGCTGCATAAATCACAGCAAAATCTGAAATGATAAGGGATGGGTGATGGGCTCCAGGTTTTTATGGAGGCCCACAGTGGAAACATACCAAAGAGAGATGTTGTATCTCGTCGAGGTGCAGCTGCAGCTCGGGGCCGGCACCGGCTGTGGAGCTGGAGGGCTTCCACGGTCACCAACTCGCAT
>NW_026267840.1:0-388 GCF_000697945.3 Frankliniella occidentalis
AGCCAGCCTGGCCCAGGGGCCAGGGGGGGTCGGGCCAAGCTGGTTTGCACTAAGTTGGGCCGGGCCAAAGGCGGACCAAGGTAGTTTACACCAACTTGACCCAAAGGCGAGCGGGCCAAGTCAAATGCGGTATGAGAAATCGAACGGAAGGGAAGTTATGTAACATTTTATCGTGCATTATTCTTGTCTAGTCTATGTCTAACAGCAGGGCCAAGTCCAATGCGGTATGAGAAATCGAACGGGATGAAGTTATGTAACATTTTATTGTGCATTATTCTTGACTAGTCTATATCTGTCTAACAGCAATCTTTGTTGGTGCAAGGCAGTCCACCATGGCATTTTGAGTTGCACTTTACATTCGCAGCCCGACAGGCACAGCGCGTGCCCA
>NW_026267840.1:5319-6823 GCF_000697945.3 Frankliniella occidentalis
AGCAAAGCGGAGCTGGCAACATCGTTTCGCGGAAGGGCGGGCCTGCTTGTTGGTCATGTTTTTCTTGCAGCCGCAGCCGACGTGTCAGCTCAAGCATCCTCTGGCTCATGAAAAGCACGTGGTGGAACCCATCAGCATCAGTCACCGATCCAGCATAGATGTTGTCAAGACCATCATGTGTCATAGTAAGAACACTGTACTGCGGGTTCATAAGAACTGCAGTCAAGTCCTCAAGAGTGGCTGGTGGTGGAGGGAACCGCTGCATGCGCGCATTCCGCATGGGTGTGCGCATTCGTGCAAATGTAACCCTGGCTCGCACTTCAGGAGGGAACCTATACAACAGCAATTGCTTTAGTAAATTACATCTACAAGAATATTAGAATATATGGAAGGCAACAAAACCAAGTACTCACTTTCTGCCTTCTTCCAAAATGATGTTTTGGTATGTGATATATTCCATATTCTCACAACGAGACAGAACATTTCGTCTCATTGCCATTTCGTCTGGATAATGGATATCAGCATCATGGTCATGAGGGGATGAGTGCAGGAACCCCTCAGCCCTGTCATAGGTAGCACGGCCCAAGCAACCTTTGCTCTTTCGGACACATTTGAAGTAAGATGATGCATCCCTTTCATAGCTGAGATGGTACTGCCAGCCATCTTCTTCAATGTGGTAAAAATAAGTCCGGGCCCTTGTGCCCAACTCCTGGGCAACAAGATGAACTGGCATTATCTGTCAGGCAAAAAAACAGCAACCATGAACAATAGTTACTACAATTAAATAGACAACTTACCCAGAGAGGCGGAGCGTAGCGTGGAAACACAACAAAAGCAGAAAGCACTAAACGAAAACTACACTATACGGCCAGGAAGAACAACTTGACATGGTTCATGGTTTGAATCAATGGGTAGCCTGCTTCAATGCATCAATACATTCACATAGCACTGTGATAGAAATAAACTAAAACCGCGACTTTAAAGCATATATTTTGCTTGGTGCTTTGTTTTGTTTCCCAGTACACTCCGCCACCCTAGGCAAGTAATCAATCGAAATCGAAACGGGTTTTATCGTCTGCTCCCAGACCATAAATAAAGTCTCCGCCAATCGGAGCCACTCTTTCAGGAGCCGGTGACCAAAGAGCACCTCTGATTAGTCGAGGCTTTGATGGAAGTTCGGTAGCAGACTATATCCCTCCTTCCGTAAAACAATATAATTATAAACTTACCAATATGCATTCACCAGCGACAACGTCATAAAAAACGAGTGAAGTTGATGTGTGTTGAGTTACTCAGCCGAGACGAGACGATAGACGAAACGATGCTATGATGCGATGCGACAGCAGCAAAGATGCGAATGGCGAATGCAAGAATGCAAGAGACCTGTTTTGGCCTTGACCTTTTAACTCTCACCACCAACGACGAACGCGCCAAACAGCTGAGCCAACCTCTAAGCTATCAAATGGAAACAATTTGAAAACTTATCTCTTGAAAACAACCACCG
>NW_026267840.1:7393-8226 GCF_000697945.3 Frankliniella occidentalis
AACCATATTGTGGGTCTGGTATTTGTTATTTTATTGCAGTTGTGCTTCAACAACGCTCAATTTCCCCACTTCCCACCTCCATTCGATCCCACAGTTCCGCCTCCCCCCATCATACAGTATCCTCAGTCATCATACCTTCATCCCTCCTCACACCCTGCATTGCCACCCTCTCACTCTTTCTCCTCACACCCTGCACTGCCACCCTCTCACTCTTTTTCCTCACACCCTGCATTGCCACCTTGCTCTTTTTCCTCACACCCTGCATTGCCATCCTTTCACTCTTTTTCCTCACGACACCCTGTATCAGCACCTTCTCACTCTTTTTCCTCCCACCCTGCATTTCCACCTGGAAACCATTCCCAACCCTTTGAACTCCCCTTGCCCACCCCACCACCACATTTCTTCCCGAAACCTTCAGTTCCTTCTATCCCTCCATACTACTCCACACCATCCGTTGTCACTTGCGCTCCAACCAGGAAGAGTGCAAGGTTGGCTTCTAAAGATGTCGACAAACATCACCAGAAGTGGCACCCATCACTCTTGCAAGAGAGAACTGGCGTGACAGTAAGTAATGTTATTTGGTAGTAATTATGCAAAAATAAATCGGCACTTGTCCTTATACCTGGTTCAAATTTTGACAGGACTCTGGCTTTGACGACACTCAAAATGTTGTTGCCCAAACTGTGCCCACTCTGCAAAGCAGTCCGTTGACCGCCCCCCAAAGTAGGAAGCAGGTATTCAGAGAGGATCTAAAGGCTGTAGTTCAGGCTGCACCGTCCAGTGATGTTAAGTATCTGGCCATGTGATATTTGTTCAGTTTCAAAGGTTAGCCT
>NW_026267840.1:9831-10409 GCF_000697945.3 Frankliniella occidentalis
TCAATCCTCAAGTGAGGTGAGTTCATGGCAAACTATTGCAAAGTTACCACGTCCCTTGCTCTAGGTTTAGAATTTGTTGTAGTGCCCTATTTTTAACTAGGCTTATGGGTTATTTTCTCATGTTTCAGGATTCTGAGTCTGATCTTGAAATTAAGGAAGTAGCATGTAGCACTAGGCCACCAACTAAGTCAAAGAAAAAGAAGCACCAGGTTCGGCCCTCGAACAATGTGAGTTATATCTTTATTATCCTGATGCACCCCATCTTATTAATAGCTATATCACTATTTTCATGGACGAACTCTAGTCTTGGTTTGGAATTCGTTGTAGTGCCCAATTTTTTTTAGCTAGGATTACGGGTAATTTTCTTGTTTTAGGATTCTGAGTCTGATTTTGACATTAAGGAAGTGAGGTCACAAAAGCAAGTAGCATGTAGCAGCAGGCCACCAACTAAGTCGAAGAAAAGGAAACACCAGGATCAGCCCTCAAACAAAGTGAGTTATCCCTGTTATCCTGATGCACCTTATCTTTTTAATGGATATATCAGCATTTTCGTGGCCAAACTAGTCTTTTTAAGTGCA
>NW_026267840.1:15774-16292 GCF_000697945.3 Frankliniella occidentalis
CTGAGGAATTAAGTCGAAATTGCAGATTAAAAGTTACTCGATCAAATCTTCCAAATGACTTGTGTGATTGCAACTCCTTATTCAATTTAATTATAAGAACTGTCATATGTCAGGTAGTCCACTTAAGAGATAACCTTCTGATGGTAAAAGGATAATTCGATTAATAATTACAGGACCCAAGGGCAATGACAAACCAAACAAATCTTAGTAGTAAAGGGCAATGCTGGAAAAGTCTGAGGGATATTTCTTTTAGTGATGTTTAAGAGACGATATTTAACCCAAAGACTAGGAGTGAAAGGTAGTAAATTTGATGACAGCCTGTAGCAGAAGAACACAATAGAAGATATGTTTGAGTACACAATATTCGTCGTCGCCGCCATATTGTTTGTTGTGATTGGATTCGAAATCGATTCGAGAAATCACTAAAAAAACAAAAACAAAACAACAACTGCACCAATTGTTGCGGTTTCCAATGAATACCGGAGAATTTATGGTGCACCCATTGGTGCGAATAACTA
>NW_026267840.1:21332-21718 GCF_000697945.3 Frankliniella occidentalis
TGTCAGTATTTACCCGCATGCTTTGCAATTTCATAGGAGGCCCTTACTTCTCTTGTCTACTAAAATGGTAATCACTGTGGTTTCTCAAACTTGCTATGTCTGGCTTAATCAACAGCTGTGTGTCTGGCTGCATTGTCCACCGCTGCCAGTCCCCAACCATTGTTCTTCAGCTTGCTCGCTGTGGAGTTTTGGATTAATGAGGCTGACTATCTGATGTAGTACAGCTTGCTGGAACTGTCTTCTCAAGGCAAGTACAAAATGTAACTTTCAGTGCACCATGACCTTAGGTTTATTCGACCCTCCCTACGTACAAGTGGCTATCTTTTTGGGCGTGGCAGACAAAAGGCTATCTTTTTGAGCTGGGCAGACAAACGGCTAACTGCTTT
>NW_026267840.1:23108-24007 GCF_000697945.3 Frankliniella occidentalis
CCAAGAAAATTGGTCTGGAAATAGTCTACTTGAGAAAAATATAGCTCCCATTTTAGTGGATACAGAAAGTATGTCTCTGTGACCAATCATAAAGAACAAAAGTGACCTGGAATGGGTGGGTCCGACCCCTGTTGCCCGACAACGCAGCACGGGCTCCAGAACCGGCTCAGGAAGCTCGGTCCAACTGCAGCTTGTCGGACCTTCTGCCCACCAGCTGCCCGGGGGTCGCCCCGCCCGGGGCCGCCGGCCCTGCAGAAGCTCATCCTGGGCACGGAGCTGGCCTTACTGGCGTCGCTGGCACCTTCGTGTCTATGACGTTGATCGGCGACACAGCGGCAGTCTCTCCACCTCCCCCTTCCTCCCTTCCCCGGTTCACCGCTCACAACTGAAACCAGGACACTACCACAAAAACATGGTGAGTCCTCGTGCACGACCGCGGCGCCGACACGTTCAGTTCTCCCACATAGCCTCTTAGTATCGGCGTCGTTCCTGCCTCCATCCTCCCTTCACATCATCGCCTCTAACATGGCGCCCATGGCGCCTCACTGCTCCCAAGAAGTTTCGGTGCCGGCTCTTGCACAGCTTGTGAGTCGCTCGTGAGCGCCGTGCAGACCGGGCACGGGCACACCACCACCCTGGAGTAGGTCGATATCCATACTCTGGTCCGGCAGCTTCAGCGCACACGCACAGACATCGTCCACGACGACCGCTCTCCGGGGTGGAGCGAGGCCCCGGTTCTGGTAGGTGGCCTGCAGCACAAGACCCGCGTGGGCCTGACCCTTGGCGGCGCTACCCGGCGAGCAGGCCGGGCGGTCGGTCCCGCGTGGAGTTTCTGATCGATGACCTGACCTCAATGCGACCGCTGGTGCTCGCGCTGCCGCGGCTGCCCGCCCTGCGCA
>NW_026267840.1:28937-29729 GCF_000697945.3 Frankliniella occidentalis
CTCGTCATGAACCCACACACGGGTGCTTTCCGGGAGGGCGATCGGAGAGCTTCCAGATTGCTATTCGGATGGGCACCTCTCACCCCCTCTCTCGAGCTGATCTAGAGGGCGCGCCAAACATCAATTTGTGACTTCCCGAACGCCCTCCAGGGAGGCACGTGAACCTTGCAGAGGTTTCGGCATAGATGAGTGATCCCTCGACGAAAGGCGCTCAAAGGCAAGCGCCCCGAGCCCATAGCCCTATCTGCCTTAGTGGTGGATGGGTTGCCTGCCCTCCCAGGCGCGCGTGAGCCTCTTGCGCGCAGAGGACCTGCCTCGCTTCCTCCAGGCCCGCGGACAACAGTGAGCGCATTACGTTCTTTACCTTGTGACGGAACATACAGTTTCCATTAGACTAGTAGTGGTGCGTCGGCGCCACCCTGCCGGAGGGGTTGCCTAGCTCGTCGGCGCCGTGTTCTGTTCGAGAACGATTTTGACGCGACTGTAACGGGTACGTTAGTCAGTGAACCCTGCGTTGCCTTGGCCGGCCGCGCGGGGACTCACTCGGTACCCTCGCCATTGCCTTAGCCGGCCGTGGTGAGGCGCCTGGCGCAGGCAGCCGCAATGCACATAAGTGTTGCGGGCTGGCCCACCTTGCCCCTGTCAGCTGAGCGGCGCGCCGCTGGGCGGCGACGAGGTGCCTCTCGTTGCCGCCAGGTGCCGCTGCTCACGCTGCCCCTCCTCTTCTCCCCGCGAGGTTTCCTGATTGTTCCGGCGTCAGCTGATCGGCCTCTCTTGCACCTGACCTTGCAC
>NW_026267840.1:31125-31424 GCF_000697945.3 Frankliniella occidentalis
TTCATCGGAGTGCCTTTGCTGCCCCCCCCCCCCCAAACAAAAAAAAAAAAACACAAACAAGAGTGATCAGTAAAAACGAAAAGCGAGAGATGAAAAACACTTTTTACGGTGCAGCTATTCCTGTACGGCGTCTATAGTACAAGGCGGCAGTTACAAAACTTAATTAAAATACAAATGCCTCGTTAGGTATCATTCGCTACGAACTACACTGTAAAAAGCTTACGAACTAAATACTTTGCAACGTTACGAACAATTTTCGTTCTTTGTATTGCAAAGAAATTTTTCGTATTGCAAAGCGA
>NW_026267840.1:31653-32773 GCF_000697945.3 Frankliniella occidentalis
ACTGCCTCCGATCCCAGCCCCCGCCAGCTGGCCGGCCGCGGCCACCGGCCCGGGCCCGTAGTCCAGTCAACGAGGATTTTCACCCAAAACAAATTGAACCAAAACGTTTTTTCCAGAATCCGGTAGAATGACTCCTCACCACCACCGTAAATTAAAGTTTGCCCTCAAATTCAATCGGGAACGAACCCCCTTATTTTGAACACGAAGAGCGTAAGTGCAATTCTCCGGTTTTCCGCTTCTACACTGTAAATCAGAGTGTGATACTGACCGCACGTTTCCTGCGATAAAGAAATATTGCACGATCTGTGATGACCATCACTTATTTGAGCCAGGGGCGGACTGGGGGCCCGGGTGGAAAGAAGTACAGATAAACTGCATTCGAAACTGTACTTGCCTAACTGTAGTTGCTAAACTATAGTTATGATTGTATTTTAACTCTAATGCTGTTTATAATCACGACTACATGCTCAAATAACAGCAAGAACTATAAATAACACACACTTTTACTGCTCTCGCAACTACACTTGAGAATGCACACCGTAACGTAAGTGGTATATTGAGTTGTTGCTGTAGTTTAAAAGCAGATAAATTGACGACATGATTCGCTCTTTCAATTGTACTTCGTGAATTCAGTCTGTTTTACATACCATAAGCTAAAAATATAGAGTTAAAAAGAAATGTAATGACTGCTTTCGGCTGTACAGTACATATGAGCGGTCAGTTTGCAGAATTACTGCTGTCAGTTTTAAAGTATACTGTAGTCTGTTTTTGGCTGAACATTGCACCTCACCTGGTAAACAGACCGGGCAGTAGAGGCGACTCATCACCGTAGCAGGTAAAAGACATCCTGGAAAGTCCCGCTGGGCCCCATCCCCCGCACACGTGCCGTTCTGCCGGCCGAGAGCATACTATGGGCCGAATGTGGCGAAAGGAAATACCTCGAACCAGGCCTAGCTACCTACTTAGGAGGGTGATACATATGTTTCCCAAACTGCCGGCCGTGCTCACGATGCTTTTTGACGCCTCCCGTAGTAAAATACTTTTACACAAAGATAAAGCATTCCGGTAAAGCTGAAATGCAGAAGAATGCAGGGAACGAGAAAACGGAAGTCACATGTTA
>NW_026267841.1:0-490 GCF_000697945.3 Frankliniella occidentalis
AACGCCAGGAAGGAGGGCGGGCCAGGAGGTGGCCAGGAGGTGGCCAGGAGGCGTATTTGTGTCGTCGTTTTTATTTCTCATCGTCTGCACTCCTTGCTGTTTTCACCGGACCACTTCGACGGAACAGAACAAACCTTTTTCTGCTGTCAACCGTCATCGGCGTGTGGGCCGCCGCCAAGTGGCCCCCGGCCTTCCTGGAGGGGCAAGGAGGAGGAGAAAGGGGCAGCGAGGGGGGCCTTATGCCTTAAGAATGCTGGAGGAGTTTTAGCCCTTGGGGGATTAGAGGTCCCCGTTCGGCTCGGCCGGGCGTGTTGACTCTGTTCTGCCTCCAGCGCAGCCTCCCGCACCGCCTCCGGTCCCTCGGACGGGCCCGCCACACCCCGCCACACTCCACCATTCCTCCTTCTCTGTTTGCTGTCTGCTGTTTCGTGTTGCGGCGTTTGCTTGTTTACGCTGTTAACAAAGTTGTGTTTTTTCATTCAGTTGTGAA
>NW_026267841.1:5605-5919 GCF_000697945.3 Frankliniella occidentalis
GCACAGCTAGAAATGTTGTAGGCGCTATGTTAGCAGTCAAAAATTGCTAACGCAGCAATAAAACAGCTGTGGCAGCAATTCTTTTCTCTCCGTGTAGTATTTGTACGCGTAAATGGTCAGAGGCGTAACCACGACAAAAAAGTTGGGGGGGCCGTAGTACAGGTTGCCTACCTACTAGGCGGCCTCAAAGACCGTGTTATATAGAAGATTTAGGGTATTTTGAATAAAAAAAAATGGGAATCAAGTGATAAACATAAAAAACAATCTATTTTTCATAATAGTTCAAAAGATCATTCAACATCAAAGCAGTAAAA
>NW_026267841.1:6677-7086 GCF_000697945.3 Frankliniella occidentalis
GTGGGGCGGAGGGGCGCGGGTCTGCATTCAGGAGTAGCGCGTTGGGGCATCGGTTGCTGATGGGGAGCAGGGGGGTCTGCGCGGGGGCCTCGCACACGCTTCAAGCGCGCTGTGTGAGCCCCCGGCGCCGCTGCCGCCCCGCCAGGTGCGGTGAGGCCCACCGCGTCCCTGCGTGCCCTTTACAAACCCCTCCCGAGCCCTTTGTCGTCCAATTAATCCTCTCTGCGGGGGATACCCTTTAGTTTTCCTCGCGAATGCAAAAGGACAGTTTATTCTGCGTCCCGGCGGATTAGCAGAAGAGGGGCTAACATTGTCCGATAAAAGGTGTGATACTATATGTGTTTAAATGCTCGGAATGCATAAATACTTTGTCTGTGTATATCCTGGTAGGTGTATTTCTGTGCTTTTT
>NW_026267841.1:12086-12634 GCF_000697945.3 Frankliniella occidentalis
CTCAACCCCTCCTCCTGTTCTTCTCGGCTGGCCGGCCTGTCTCGCGCCGAGCAGCAAGAACGGCATGGAATAATGCAAAGCGCGATATATATTTGTTTCGGTTCGAAAAGCCTTATTCATCGTCCTGGAGAAAGACTTTAAGGCCGGCCTTTGAGAGCCTGGCACCGTGCAGTCCGCTCTCCATGTACTCCCAACGAAACGCAACATTCAAGATCTCTTTGTAAAAAAAGAACTTAGACGAAAATCCAGTCACTTTGCGACATCGGTGGGAGTCTTTTCTTCACACTTCTCTTTTGACATCGTTTCGATGCATCCCCCCATTCCACACTCAGACAGCACCTGTTTGGAGGTTCATGCACTAAACTTCGTCTGTTCGTTTTCCTTCTATTTTCGTTTTGTTTATGTTGGCGCAATTCGTGCCGCTTAGTTTGCTATGCGCATTGAGCTGGAAGGGGTGCGGCAGGCGCGGGAGGTTGCAGTTCCCTGGTGGTCCTTCCCTCCTCCTCTCCCGACCCCCCGTCGCCCCCCTCTCCCTCCTTCTCTCCAAC
>NW_026267841.1:18774-20413 GCF_000697945.3 Frankliniella occidentalis
CGCCCCGCCCTGCTTCGCCATTCCAAACTTGGCCGCGTCCGTCACCCGGACGCACCGCCGGCCCCCGTATCCGCTGGGTCGGCAGCCCCTGCGGCCCGCTGCTGCCCCCGCAGCCGGAGCGATGATCTAGCTTTTGAAAGTATATTCGTCTCGCGGATTAGTGAGTGAGCCCCCCAGAGGGGTCCGGCCCCGGCCCCGCCCGGCCCCCGTGGGCCCTCCACTACTATCAGAGGCCCCCGCCGCCGCCACGCGCCGCCGCTGTCCAGGGCGGCCCCGCCCCGCCCAGAGCGCCGCGCGCGCATCCCTCTTATAACTCTGGACCGCCCTTAAGTCAGCACGTTCTTTTGCCGCGCCCCGTTTTCTGCCGAGTTACTAATCCAAAAGAGTTTTCCCTCCCTCCGTCCCAGCAGCGTGGACGCGGGGACGGGACGCAGAAAAGGGGGCCCGCCCCGCTACGCCCTGCCTCGTCCTGCGTCGCCCTGCCACGCCCTGCCTCACCCAGCCTCCTGCCTCGCCTTGCCACGCCCTGCCACGCCAAAGGGCCAGGAAGGCCTCGCCCCACGAGCGCGGCGCGTTTGGCGACGCTTGCGCCATGGCGCCCCTACTCGCCGAGTACAAGCGCCCTGCGGCCGGCGCACGGGTGCCTCCTCAAAGGGCGTCACTGCGCTAAATCGCGGGTGGTGTGAGGGTGTGCGTGTGTGTGCCACTGTGTGTGGCAGAGAGAGGGAGGGAGAGAGAGAGAGAGAGAGAGAGAGAGAGATATGCTCCGATCCCCCACCGCTACCCGTCCCCGAGATGCTAAGGAGGGTTGCGCCCCTGCGCCGTGATGAGACCATTAGCGACACAAAGCTCAGGCTGAGAACGGCAACCCGCTTCGCACCGCCCCACCTCAGCGACACACGCGTGCTCGCGGAGCCCCCGTGCCGAGTGGCAGGGCGTGCCCCGACGAACGTGTGGGTGATAAGTCAAGGGGTCCTTGGAGCACGGCGCGTAGTGCGCAAAAGACAGAGTCGCGCGCGGGGGACAAAGAGATACAGGACGTTGCAGAAGACGCGAATTTCCTCTTACTCTTGCAAATTTAGGGGAAATGCGCCCGTCATTTGTCGTTACGAAACTGTGCCTAGTTCAGCCTCCAGCTCTCATAGCGCCGGATGGGTAGGCAACATTATTGTCGCAGTGCACGCGTGTACGGCGGGCTGGTTTATCTCGAGTCTCGCAGGCGCCGAGCCGCCGTGAAGTTGGCACCACCCATAGCCGATGGAAATTAGTGCTGCCTCTCATCTTTTAGTGCTCAATTAGTGCTCACATTATTGACCCCTAAATCCGGGGTCAAAAACTGCATCCCACCGTAAGATTCTAATCAGAATTTTGTTGGAACAGCGTCGTTTTTTGATTTTAATCGCAAGGGATAGTATCGTAGGAGGTTAGTTGAGCTCGAGCACTGTGTCCATTTATACACTTATTATTAGTTGTAATATTTTTTTGGAGACACAGCTTTTCTCAAGCACAATAGATGATGCCTGTTATTGAAAATTGGCTCACTGTAAGCTTTGTTGAAACGGTGTTGAACAACTTGCACATTTTAGATTGGACGTACAATGCAATTTTGCTAGTTTTGCTACCAGGGTATTTTATATCA
>NW_026267841.1:28042-29379 GCF_000697945.3 Frankliniella occidentalis
CTCTCAGCTCAGCTCACGTTTTAGCCGCCTTCTCCGATGTCAGGCCCGGAAGACAATACGACAGACAGCAGTGCGAGGAGGGGAGGGACTTTGTGGGTAGCCTCGCGGGGGTGTCGGCAGGAGACGGGGCAGGAGGCCGTGGGAGCGGCAGGAGGAGGCAAGGAGGCGGCAGGAGGCGACAGGAGGCGGCAGGAGGCTACAGAAAGTAGCAGGGGGCAGCAGGAGGAGGCAAGGAGGCGGCATGGGGCGGCAGGAGGCGGCAAGGGGGCTCCAGGAAAGCGGCGTGAGGTCGCAGGACAACGCCCGGGTGACGGTGGGACGCCCTTTATTGCTACGAGGAGATGGTTATGAAAGCATAACGTGCGCTGCGCGTGTGTCCTGGTCAGTGGCGGGGAGGTGGGGTGACGGGACCAGACCACAGGCACGCCGGCACGGCCGGCCGGGCCCAGAGCAGCCGCGCCAAGTCACGGGGAATCACTCCAACTGGAAATGGAGGCAGGGGAAAATGGGGAGGGGGGCGGCATGTGGTTTTCCCCCCCCCCCCCCCGGGGCCCATTGTGATAATTCAGATGCATCCGGGAATAATGTGCAGAGCAGGCCCTTGCCTTCTGCTTACACCCTGAAGGCTTCGGATTTCATATTACCCGAAAAAGAATGCTCTAAAGTCGGGTCGGATTGAGCTGACTGTGACCGCCGGCATTGTGGCCACTAATAGTAGGGACGTGCGTTTTCCCGCTTCGTTAGGTGTTCCGGCACAATAAATACATTTTTATAGGTAAATTGTTGAGAGGTAATTAAATGTTTTAGAAGTACTTGACCCTTACTCTTTAGAGGTGATTGACATTATAGGCCTAGGTAATCGACGCTTTAGAGGTAACTTTGTTCAGGGGGAACGCCCTCCGCCGAAGAACTATTCCGGCGCAGAAAAACATATTTTAATTGAATATTTTCGAAAAATATCTAGACCTACATCATCGAACTTTCATCATTCCATACACCCAGAAAATGGTTTCCTTGAAACTAGGGAATTTCCTTGAAATTAGCCTTGAATCAACGAAATTGACCTAAAATAAAACATAAAGAAACATTTTCCTTTCTCTAAGGAAAAAGTTTTCTTAATTTAATTTGGAGAAAAGTCTCCAACTTAGGGAATTTTTGTCGTTAAACCAAAGAAATTTCTTTGGAACAAGAGGAAAATTTCCTTATGTTTTTTCAAGAAAACGATTTTCTGGGGGTAAGTATCTTGTATCTGTGCGGCGGTCTCTTGGGGGGGATGGGACAATGAGAGGGATGTATTGATCAGGTAGTCCGCTTGCACGCAGAGAGCCCCCCGACCA
>NW_026267841.1:31709-32037 GCF_000697945.3 Frankliniella occidentalis
TTGAGAAATTATGCACCCCTTAAGAAGTTATAGAATAGGAAGGTCAGAAAATCGTATTCGTAATCGTCATTTTTATAGATTAGAGGCAAAATGAAGCGAGTTTTGGGCAAAGCAGGGAACTGACACTTGACTTAGCCTCCTTGTAAGTACTTGTAAGGACCACATATCAAGTGTACGTGTCAATGTCAAGTGTATAACTCCCATGTTTTGTTCTACTCTTTCCATACCGCATAGCAGGGAGTCCCGGACAGACAGTCCCGGAGGCAGGGGGAGGGCAAAGAGTGAGTGCGGGCGAGGGGGCGACGCTCAACAACGACGCCTGCGACTA
>NW_026267841.1:32693-33686 GCF_000697945.3 Frankliniella occidentalis
GCCATCACAATCCAATCCACCACGCCAGAGTTGCACGACCTCCTCTCCTGTCTTCTTTTGCTTCCTTCTGCACCTCCCTCTCTCCTCTCAAGACTTACCTCTCCCCCTCTTCCCTTCTCACCCAGCTGTCTGTCCCCCATGGTCTCCCACTAAAACAGCCGATCGCGACCGCGGGCCGCGAAAGACGAAAAAAAACTTTCCCGCGCCTCGTTCGCCGACGCCGCCACGCCGCCGCAACTCGTTCCGGAAGTGCAGTTGATAAAAATTGGCAGTGGCGTTCCGGTGGCAGCGAGCTGCAGCAGGTGGCGGGCAGGGCGTGCGTGGGGCGACACACGCGATGCATTTTTCAGAGAGCGGAGCAGCGCGTGCGCTCATTCGTTGTGAACGCATTTTATGGACCGGACGTGTGGCGGGGCGAGGCGGGGCGGTGAGGTGAGGCGGGGTGCAACCGCGACACTTTGTCTGCCACACGTGGCTGGTGGTGGTTAGCAGCGGCCTACTGCTGGCCGCGTTACCCCGTTTGTAAAATAAACATGAAAACTCGCAAATGCAATAAAGTCACAGCGAATGCTGTTTTGCACAATTTATACTCTGAAAATTCCCCCACACTTTAAACGCTGAAACATAGTTGGCCCTTCTGTTTTAACAGTTCGACTATCCTACTGGGGAATTTTTAGAGTATTTTTAATCATGTTTACCAAATTTGAGCCGAAGGCACCGATATTGTCTTGCTCCTGTCAGCACACATTAAGTACCGCTACGCTCTGCACACGCAGGACGCCGCGGCAGCAGGGAGGGAAGGACCGTTCGGGATTGGGTCCCCAGCCACTCTCACTCCGACGCAAGCGCCGCCGCCCTCGCCGCGCAGGGAGCGCCGTCCATTTTTCACTTGACTGGCGTGTAAATCGCGCAGAGAGAAATCTCCGCACGACATAAAGGCGGTGTCGCAGGTGATAAAGACTTAAGCCCCCCGGCCCGTTATGTCGCCGTGTC
>NW_026267841.1:36616-36974 GCF_000697945.3 Frankliniella occidentalis
GCGCGAGCGAGAGCACGCCGGGAACAGTTTGAATAACTCCGCTCACAATGGTTTCGGTCTCTCTCCTCCTTCTGGACGACGCGGTCGTCGGGCAAGTTCATAGAGGCCACGACAAGGTCGCAGAGGTAGTAGGTTGGGGTGGCGTGGTGTCCTGCCCTACCCTTCCCCACAAAACACTGGCCGGGGCGCGTGATGACAGTCTCGTCCTCTTCCTCCCTCTCTTAGAATGTCTTCTCCCTGTCTCTCTCTCTCTCACACACACACACGCACACGCACAATCACACCCTTTTTCGCCCACACACGAGAAATCACGGGCAGCACAAATAATAGAGAACGCACAGGGAGAGGAAGGAGTTGC
>NW_026267841.1:38854-39185 GCF_000697945.3 Frankliniella occidentalis
GGCGGGTGCATGCTGGGGCACCAAAGCGAGCTGGCCAATCACAGCGCAGCGGCGCGCCCGGCAGTTGTCGCCTCTCTCCTTATAGTCTCTCTAGCTGCGCGCGAACGTGGTATGGGTGGTGGCGGAGAGCGTGTGCTGGGGTTGAGAGGAAAGGGGGCAGTCATGGGATGGGACTGTCTACATCAGGAAGGAGGTTGTCGTGGGACCAAGCTGCCGCGACCGCCGCCTTGCGGCCTCCGATCCGCGGTGTATGACGATCATGAATGAGGCAGCAGATATTGCTGCGCCAAGCTGCAAATCCTGTAGGTGAGCCCCCCCCTCCCCCTCCCTC
>NW_026267842.1:0-329 GCF_000697945.3 Frankliniella occidentalis
GTGAGCTTCATAGAGTAACGTCCACTCTTTTGCTCTGCTACAAGGTACAGGGTGGGGGTAAAGGTTTGAGGGTCAATGGCCACTCGCAGGAGTTTTGACCCGTTTTTAGTGATCCAAATATCTTTTGTCACAATAGGGTACTCCTTGGCGGGGGCGGAGCCAGGCGCAGAAGCCAGGCGCAGAAGCCAGGCGCAGAAGCCAGGCGCAGAAGCCAGGCGCAGGAGCCAGGCGCAGGAGCCAGGCGCAGAGCCAGGGGATCTGTGGCCCAGGTCGCCCTCATCGATCCCCAGGTCCACGACAAGGTCCCGGAGGACAGGGCGCTTGCTAGA
>NW_026267842.1:5344-5980 GCF_000697945.3 Frankliniella occidentalis
CTAAGTCATCATCAGGCAGGACAAGGATAGGATACTCATGCATAGGGTAAGCAGCCGCGCAAGCGGATTGCACTCGGTTGAGTCGCTTGCTGATCTTTAAGAACTCAACTCTCCCCACGGAACATGATGCGGCGAGTACGATAATACAGATGAAAGAACAGAGCGTTCAGCCTCTTCGAAACTCGCTGAACGCCACAATTCTCCAAAGCAAGCACTTCCAACTCAGCAGTCTTCATTCGTACTATTCTCAATTCGTCTGCTACATCCCAGGCTTCCAATCGACGAGTCACAACTTGGGTGCCCCACTGTTCACTCATCAGGCGACATCTATCTTGAAGGCTCAGAATCAAGTGAGGCGCGGGTCGAATCTCCAACTCATAGTCGAGCTCGTCAGAGGCCATAGCAAAGAAATCAATGGGCACAGGAACACGAGCCATGATTGATATCAAAAATAGTTCACACAACACAAATATTAATGTCACTGTCTTAAAGTATCAGCAAAATCACGATGGATTTACTGAAATTCACCTGTTGCACTATGAGGGCACAATACCAGAAGACAACACACTTGCACTTGCACACAAAGCCACAATTATTAAAACCCTTTTTTTTCAGAGCACCGAATAAAAAGTATCA
>NW_026267842.1:11730-12191 GCF_000697945.3 Frankliniella occidentalis
CCCAACAAACAAGTGTCCTCGAAGGTTTTATCTGTCAGTTTTTACCATACTTACATTGCAAAGCCATTAGATTAAAATAATTTCCCCTTTTCTTGGCATAAGATCCCTTGAAGAGCAGGAGGAAGATGCTGCACAAAAGCGCAAGACACGTGGTAAAACTTTTTCAGATGATGACATGATTAAGATTGGAAACGCCCGTTGGTACATAGTATCACAAAGTGATAGAAATTTGCGCTATACTGTCATGAAGAAAATTACTTTCTCTTCGTCTTGCTTGTGCCGAACTGGGCACTGTCCTAGGTGTCTTCGAAGGAGACGGGAAGCTGGGACTGGGGCAGAGCGAGAGACCAACCTTCGTCCCGCCCGATCACTTAATAAAGAAGCGTACGAGTTATTTCCTAATTCGCATATTTCACCAGTATTTCGGCCATTTCGCAGGTATTTCGAACATTTAGGCTATA
>NW_026267842.1:17800-19005 GCF_000697945.3 Frankliniella occidentalis
GGTAGAGATCGAACCTACGACCTCCTCTTCGACCGAGGCACTCTAACCACTAGCTATCGATCTCCCGTTGAGAGGGCCGCCTCGGCCCAGCCCGCCCTCTTGTGAGATCCCGGCAGAATTTGAAGTGATATGAGCAAATCCCTGGCCTTCATCCGACCGCATCCAGGGCAAATTCAGTCTTGGCCGGAGTAGCTTAAAGAATTAAACTTAAAAGCATCTGTGTCACCGGTGTCAAACCCCCGACTTTGACTACGGCTTCCCGATACGCTCACCATTGGGCCAGAGCGAATCGCTGGATGTGGCCGGCAGCGCACCGCCCTGGTTTGCTCGCCAATAGGGTATTCCGCTAAAACACAATCGGAACCTAAAGAAGAAAAGCATGACTACCTGATCTGCTTCCCCCTGAACGCTGATTGGTCAAAGATGGCGTGGCTGTGGCTGTCAGCCAATGAGCGCGCAGAGGGAAACATCAAGCAGTCATGCTTTTCCTAGTTAGGTTCCGGTTGGCTTGCAGTGGAATACCCTATTCCAGCCGGCTGGCGGCAGCAGCACGCAATGGCCAGCGGCGACTGGCGAGTGAACCAGAGCAGTGCGCTGGCCTCCGCATCCAGCAATCTGCTCTGGCTCAGTGGAGAGAATCTCGGACAGTCGCCCCCGGGATCGAGGGTTCGTCACCGGGGAAGCGAGTTGCTTTTAAGTTTCTCCTTTGAGCTGCTCGCGCCAAGACTGACATTTGCCCTGGATATGGTCGAAAGAAGGCATGGATCTGTTCCTATCACTCAGGGTGGCTCCTGGTAGACGAAGTCGGGGGATCGAGGCGGTAGTAGGTGAGCAGTTAGTTCTCTGCGAATGGGTCACTTTTGACATCTGTACGTCGAGAAAAAAAAAATCTGTTTTATCGAGGTTTTCTCATGGTATGTTGCTGACTACTGTCCCTAGATACAAGATTTCGAAGATCCCAGCTCCCACTCAGAAGTTACAAAATAACCCTATAAACCCCATAAGGAATCCTTATAATGGTAACGGATCTTACTGGTTACGGATCTTACAAATTCGTATAAAATCGGACCTTTAAGACGAACGAGACGACCGATCGGCAAGGGCGAGACTTATTTTGGGTCAGGCTGACAACACGGACACAACCCCGTTTGAACCTCATCGAAATTCGCAATAGAAACTTCGCAAAAGAGTGCACGGATCTTACA
>NW_026267842.1:23645-23911 GCF_000697945.3 Frankliniella occidentalis
TGACACAGCAAATAATTTGTCACTAGGTAGTGCAACAGGTGGGCGGAGACGAACCACTTTTTTGGGACCACCTGTTCCCCCCTCCTTTCTCTCTTTTTTATCCAGCAAATAATTTTGCTCATTCAGCCAATAATTTTGCTGACACAGCTAATAACTTCTTGACAATGGGTAGTGCAAGAGGTGGGCGGAGACGAACCACTTTTTTGGGACCACCTATCTCCTCCTCCTTCCTCTCTTTTTAGCAGATGATACTTCCAGTATCACTG
>NW_026267842.1:28287-28668 GCF_000697945.3 Frankliniella occidentalis
TAAGGTTAAAAATGTTTAATATTTGCTTAATGTCAGTTTAAGTAGGTGTTGTACAAGCAGTGATACTGGAAGTATCATCTACTAAAAATCGTTCAGATCGGTTAAGATTTCGATGAAATAGAGCGTGGACACGAAAGTGACCCATTCGCGGAGGACTGCTCAGGTGGTGATCGAGTCTGATGCCTGAGACGCCCTAGGTGGCGTGGCGACGGCGCCTGTGACGGAGGACCATTTTTAGCCCGCCCTTCTGCTTTAGAAAAGCTATCTAGCGGGCTCATGCAAACGACCTCGTGTCTGTGTGTCTGTCTGTCTGTCTGTTCCACAAGAAGGAGATGTGCTAGAGACTTCAAATTTTCCGGGTATCTTAAGGTTCACTCCTAG
>NW_026267842.1:33384-34463 GCF_000697945.3 Frankliniella occidentalis
AATGGAACCGTTCCGTTACCGTTATTTGTACCGTAACGACAAGAGGACGAAACTGACCGGTACACTATGTATTTTGTAACGTTACGGCAAAGCGGTACGTTACTGGTCCCTGGTAATAGGCTTCGCTAATCGCTCAGCCAATGATAAATTTGAAGAACTTTTGTGTTTCCTTTCTTATTCATTCAATTCCACTCAAAGGAGAAACGGCGCGATTGGATTGTAAAACTAGCGTAGTTACTTTATGCTGAGAAACTTAAAACTAGAGAATTGGCGATGTTAGAGTCGTTTCTTTTATATGAGGAATTTGGATATTTTGTTTCTTACTATTTCAGGTCAGTTTCCATTAAACTGTTTTTGGTTTAGTCGCAAAGTAGCTGTAGAATGTAGATATTTCATCACTGCGCTCTCGTGGAAGGTTTGCATAGCATTCCTCCGTCCAAACAAAAGTGCTTCCGTCACCCGGCTACCGCCGCGCCAACCGCCATTTGACTGGTAGTCGCAAACGCACCGGGATCCTCTCGTGAAGGCTCCTCTTGTACCCGGATCTGCCCAAAAAGAGTAGGAAGGAATAACTGTCGTGCGAAGCGTGGTCAGTTTTTTGTTTTTGAAAATGTCTGATAAAGAGGTTAAAGCTGAAGCGGGCAAGTAATTGGGCTAGATTTTTGAGAGCGTAGTCCCAAAATCAATGAACCCGCCGCCGGCAGGCCAAGCAGGCCCGCCCCTGCCGAACGGAGTTGCCGGCGCAGCGAAGCGAAGCTGGCAACTTCGTTTGGCGGAAGGGCGGGCCTGCTTGTTGTAACGTAACTTTTGCGGCCGTTTATGTTGCGTTGTTCATGGGCGCGCGCCGTAAGTCACCGTTATTCATAACGTTACTTGTGCCTTTTCTGGAACAGTTTCAGACCTGTAGCGTTACAAAATGTAACGGACTGGCTTTTACCACTTCGTTGCCGGTACGATTCGTAACGTTACATCTCAATTTTTGTGTAAAGTTCGGTACATGAAACGTTCACTCTAAGAAAAATTACAAATTTTTGTATCCAATTTGATATAGTTTTCTGTATCCGAGCACTGTGATACAG
>NW_026267842.1:37110-37900 GCF_000697945.3 Frankliniella occidentalis
AAATGAAGTAGTCGTTGTTTGCATGTTCACTGTATTGTGACAATCAATAATAAAATCAACAAAAGGCTACTATTAGCCTGTTTAGAGGTAAAAAAAAGTAAAAGTTCGAATTGTGACAACCACTGATTGGTTTAAAAAAACAAAAAACATGACAGGCTGGAACTTAAGCGTCTTGCCATTCACTTTGGAGCCAACGTTCTAGGGGCTCTGCAATAGGAAAAGGGGTAGGGTCGGGAGGGTTGAACTCGGCGACAGCTTCCTCTTCTAGATCAAGAACATCAACCCAATCAATACTTTCATCCCCATTAGGACTCTGAAAAATGCAGAGGTAGTCCGTTTTCCTCTTCCCTACGACGCGATGAGGCCGAACTCTTGCCGCAGGATTTTGGCCAACAAAGTCTCTGCCATGACAGGAGGTCCTGTGTGCTGTCATCGATGCTACTGAGGCGTGGTACAGCGCACACACGGGGCAGGTTCTGGAGGCAATGACCCCTTTCTGGCTCGGACAATACTCATCGTAAGCGTTTGGAAGTTCAGCCTGCAGCCGAAGTACTAGCCGGGGATAGAGAGGCAAGAACCGGCCCGCATCTTCACAGAGCACCAGCCGCCCCTGTTCGTCGTGCTGTAGGGGGACTGGCGGAGGCAGAAAGCGAGTCGGCAGAACCGCGAGGAGGTTGCTCCGAAATGGATCGCAGCAAACAGCGTTCGTGCACTTCACTATTTGGAGCAGGTATTGGGACTGCCGCACGTGGTCTACTAGCCAGTCACCCAGAGGCTGTTCGCCCTCATC
>NW_026267842.1:43350-43854 GCF_000697945.3 Frankliniella occidentalis
GCCATCATTTAAATGAGACACGGCATTTGATTAAAAATGCACTGTTGTCTAGTAGACATAGTGTCAGTTCAAATACATATCATTTCAAGTGTGACACTGACATAAATGTGACAGTACTTGGGTATCTGACAGTTGAAATGATAGTTATTTGAGCTTGGAACGTGACTATAAAATGAAACGATATACGATTTGCAACCGGGTATCTCTTTTCGAATTCAACCGATTACATGATGTTTTCTCAAACAGCATGTACATTTAGTCGCATTTCGTTTCGAGTGTCACTACCGCACTACCGAATCTACCGGGTTCCGTAGTGAAGGAAGCACGCCTATCGTTCGACATTCAGACGGTTGCGCTGGATTCCAAAACACGGAAGTGCGAAGAAGAAAAAAAACGATATTAATAACAGGCCATCTGCAATTGATGTCTTTTTAAACTATTGTAGGAAAAAGAATGCATTCTTTCTGCCCGGTCTGCCTTTTCTATATTTCTAGTTTGAAGGAT
>NW_026267842.1:47055-47779 GCF_000697945.3 Frankliniella occidentalis
CCGGAAAAGCAAGCAGACGTTGTATACATGAAAACGTAGCTTAATCCTTGCTCTTTCTAAATATCGTTCGTTGAAAGCGCTACGATTCTTCGTTTCCTTGTAGTTCTTATTTTCCTAAACCCTTGCGTTTCACAGGTCTGCCCCCTTGAGGCCCGCCGTCTTCTGCGCAGCCTGGAGCGCCTCGGTTGCCTTGGTGGAAGTGCGCCACCACCTTCTTAGCCTTCTTGCAGGCGGCCATGAAGACAGCGTTTTTCTTTAACGCGTCGTTGACGCAAAGCTGCAGCAGGTGGGCGGCACACGAAACATTAAACTCCACGAAGTCGATCAGACTCACAGCGTTGACGATGTTACTCCCGTTGTCCCTCGTGATACTTGTTGTCCTGCCCTCCAGGTCCCACGCATTTGCACATTTCGACGAGTGACGTCGCGAGGTGGTCCACCGTGTGGCTGCCCTCCATGCCCTCCGTGCAAAGTGTGTACTGCGTCATCTTCCACGCCTTGGTGATGGCATGGGCCGTCAGCGAGATGTACGCGTCCAGGGCGCGCGACGTCCAGCAGTCGGCCGTGAGGGACACGTACTCCAAGCCGTTCGTGCACCCTCTCCTGCACCAGGCCGTAAAGATCGCGCAGCCGCGTCCTCATGGTTGACGCGCACGGCACCTTGTAGGCGGGCTCAAGGACCTGCGGCGGGAACAAAAGTCAGTGATGTGGGCCGTGGAGCGGG
>NW_026267843.1:0-782 GCF_000697945.3 Frankliniella occidentalis
GGGAGGGGGGAGGGAGGGAGGGAGGGAGATGTGCAGCACCACGCCACCTGCGCGTAGCAGAGCATAGTATCTACACTCGAGCCGTGTGTGTATAGCTATACCAACAGCAAAAATACAGAATATCTCAAAGCATCTGTGGGAGCCGCGCGGGGAGTCGGGTGCAACATGCTATACTAGCCGTGCTTTTGCCTCGGTGGAAACTTCTCATAACCGTAACAAGTTTTGTCAGCGCGCCGTATCAGTATTGTGCGAGTGACTTATTGGCGCGCAAACTCACACGGCTCCGGCGGGCTCGCCGCCAGCCCTGCAGTACATGATCCCGGTGTATGTCGGACGTGGGAGCGCGCATAATGCTGGCGCCGCGGAGCACAAGAAGAAGAAGGGTTATGCCGAGATTGTGTCAGTCACTCGCATCATAATGCGTGGAAGCGTCCCTCCCTGCCCCGCCCCGCCCCACCCCGGCGTGCTAAGCGGCCGCTCTGTAGGTACAGCAAGCTGGCGCCCTCCGCGATGGCCTCCTTTGGCCGCGTTCCTGGACCGACCGGACATGTGTTGTTGTCCAGTGTGTATAACGAGACCAGAACTAGTTCAGTAGCGTGTGTGTTTTTTTTTTTGTTTTTTTTTTGTCGTCGCCGTGTTGCGCATTCAGTTTCCTCCAGCCCAGCGCGGCTGGAACCCGCGGTCCGGTGCTGATGACCAGAGGTCGAGGTGGACCCTCGGCGGCCCCAGTCTGGACACTGTGGGTTCGACTCCGCTCTCGTAAGCACATCTCGTCCTCACAG
>NW_026267843.1:5417-5988 GCF_000697945.3 Frankliniella occidentalis
GGCGGGGTGGGGTTGGGCCCCGTCTGCATGTGGTCCCCCGCGCGCTGACTCACGGGCCGCGCAGCCTGGTTTGAATTATCGACAAGGCGCGATCAGAAACCGATCAGAAAACAGGCAGTGCCGACCTGAGCGGCAGCGACGGCGGGGGCAGCTGGGTGGCTGCTTGTTGTGGAGCCGGAGCCCCCTCCCGCACGCCATCGACCACTGTGCCATTTTCGTCCTTTCCTTTGCCTGCTGCCTGTGGCTGCTGCTGCTGGTCGGTTTTGACCGTCTGTTCGTCCGGCCCGGCCCTGGGCAGTTAGGTAAGAAGAAGGACGACGCTGTGCTGGACTAGTGACCTCCACCCCGCCGCTCCGCGGCTCCGCCTGCCAAAGCTGATTATTTCGGGCCGACCTCCATGCCTCTTATCTTCCGGCCGGTCGGCCGGTCGGCCGGTCGGCCGCGTCCGTCAGGCAACACTTATATGTATCGGGCGGACGTGCGCGGCCCGCTCGGCCCGCTCGGGGCTGGGGCCATCCTCGGCGCGTAATCGCCCGCATTATCAATAATCGGCAGGTGATCGGTTATTGGG
>NW_026267843.1:7753-8294 GCF_000697945.3 Frankliniella occidentalis
CTCTGCCCCCTTCCCATCCTCCGCCCCCACCTTCCCCCTCACTACGCGTGACGTATGCTAATAGACCTGATAGACGGAACACACAGGGACGTGTGTAGCTGTGCAGCGCTCTCTGGCTCGGAGAGAGAGAGAGAGAGAGAAAGAGAGAGACCAGGATTTAAATTTGCAAGAGTTTTGCTCTTAAAATGGTTTGTTGAAATCAATGTATGTAAGTTGGATTTTATACTTGGTATGCTGCGAGAGAGAGCGACCTTTGATTCTACAGCAACCGAAAACGCCTTACCAAAGAAGGGTAGGCAGACCCGCTTGGCACGGCAGCGCATGCGTTGCCTACCTACCAGGGGCTCAGTTGGTCTGCAATGAGAAACATCAGAGCAGATGAGGGTCTTTGATATCGTAGAGTCAACAGAAATATAACTCTTCCGTTTCCGTGTTTTCCTTTTTTTTTAAAAATTCTCTCTTTCACCTTTCACTAAATCCCCCCCCCCTGTGTCTGTCTGTCTGTCTGTCTGTCTGTCTGTCTGTCTGTCTGTCTGTCTGT
>NW_026267843.1:14371-14862 GCF_000697945.3 Frankliniella occidentalis
GGGGCGGGGCGGGCAGCGTCGCTCCGGTCCGCATGATGGGCAGGGACACACACAAGGTGTCGGACAAGGCGCTAAAAGGCCCTCTTCTCTCTCTCCCTCTCTCTTAGTCTCTGTCTCTCCCTCTGCCCTCTCCTTCTATCCTCTTCGTGACTCACTGCAGGCTGGCGCTCAAAAGCGGCCGTGATTGGTGGACCAGTCATGCTTCCCGAGCAGTTCAGAAAGGAAATGGAGAGGGGAGGGGGAGAACTCGATAGGGGTGTCGTACCTAACCATCTCCTCTACCCGCATCATAACGAAGACTGATTTATAATTTCCGATCCCGTGTTACGATTAGAGCCATGCAAGGGCGGTAATGTTCGAAGATGAAAATAAAAATCATATAATGCGGGACGAAGACAGACGGTATTTGCTAGCGGTATGGACAGGGAGGTGGATCCCCTCTCCTGCGGTGTGGCGTGGCGAAGGTTGGGGTCAACCACCGCTGCACGACC
>NW_026267843.1:16436-18257 GCF_000697945.3 Frankliniella occidentalis
CGCTGCTTTACATACTCGGCAGGCCGTTACTCCGCCGGCTCTATGTCAACCCTCCAGTTTATCCACACGCCCACCCGAGCGAAGCGGGTGCTGGGGCAGGGCGGGGCGGGGCGGTGACGCGCGGAGCCTTGCACGTACCGGCCCTGTGAGCGCGCCGGTAACGCGATAGGCCCGTGCGTGCGTGCGTGCGAGCGTGAGCGCGCCATTGACACGCGCTACTGAAGGGCCGGCCCAGGCGGCCCGGCGCTCCGTGTAATCATAACCAGCCTGGACGTAATGCCCCGCCGCTGCCGCCGTCACACTCTTGACGCGTTAGTCACCGGGCTTCACCGCGGGTAACGCGCAGCCGCGCCCGCGGCCTCGTCGGCGCGGCCCTGCAGGACCTGCATGCAGGGCGTCCTCATCCACGTCCTGCCCGACGCCCGCCCGGGCTGCCTCCACTTGCTTCCACACGCGCGCAACATCCTGCTGCTTGCTGCTTGCCAGAAGGGCGTCCTCCCGGCCACCAGCCTCGTCGTCGGCGTGGTCTTGGCGGGCGCCGGCCGGCGGCGTCGCTTTGCGGGCTGGCGGCATTCTCCTCGGCAGCGCGGGGAGGCCGACACCGCGCGCTCATGACATGACGACCGCCGCCGCCACGCCGTCCCCCCGACCGCAACCTCCCGGCACGGCACGCCGTGAGCGCGCCGGCGACCTCCCGGGTGACCCCCGCGAGCCTCTTAGCCCGCCCCGGAGCCACAATTAAGGTTTGTTTGGACCTAGCGACCTTGCACGTCATTTCTCGCCCGACGCTCCCGGGGGGCGTGGCGTGGCGCGGCGCGGCGGCGCGGCGTGCCGGGAGTGAAAGTGCTGGCGTTGAGCGCCCCGCGGGGTGAGCGAACGCACACACACGTTATCTCAGCGACACGGCCAAGGCGAAGGCTCCTCCTCATCGCGATATCGTTTCTCTCCGCATCGCCGGAAAAGCGTGCGAACGCCGTGAACTCGCTCACGACCGCCGCGGCTGCCCGCCGCCGGCCGGGTCGGATGGGATGGGAAGTGCTGTGCGACGACATGATCCTCCGCCCCGCGGCCCCGCCCGGCCCCGCCCGGCCCCGCCCTCTCGGCGGCAGCGATGAGGTGAGGTTACAGCATTGTGTGTGTCTGCGTTGTCCGTCTGGCTTCCTCACTCTCGTCGTATTGTCTCGGAAGAAGAGGATGAACGTGGAACGGGAATGAAAAAACACAAACACACACAAAAAAGGAGGAAAGGCGCGGAGAAAAACTGCGTGCACTTCCAAATGCGGCGATGGGGCACTTCACGCCTGCTGGGAGAACAGTAGAGCCAGCGGCTGCTGCGTTCTCGGTGTGGGTGGAAGGAGACGAATAATCTCGCGTCGTTAGGTTAGGGAGGACGGACGGGAGCAGACGACTTCCGCGGACCTGCTGGGATCCTCAAGTGTCGTCCTGGACTTTCTCGCGAGACTTTCCTCTCTCCCTTGGACCATGATGCTCGGTGGCGAATAATTCCGAATTTCTCACGACGTCGTTGGTTGTATTTCGCTGCGGGCCTAATAAGCCTCTCTCTCTCTCGCACCCGAGTAGTGCAAAAACGTCACGTTCCTGTTGTTCAGCTCGGGGCGATTAGGCGCCTTGCTGCTCCCGCCAGCGCCCGTATGTGTCCGTTGTTATGTTATAGTGACCATGCCCCGCCCCGCGCTCGTGCCGCCCTGCCCCCCGCGCTGTTACGGTTGTTGTGTGTTGGTATTGTTTCTCATTCCCATCGGAGGCGCGCAAGCGGCCGACGATTAATTGCAAACTATTGTTTTAGCGCCCCTCCCTCCC
>NW_026267843.1:23987-24666 GCF_000697945.3 Frankliniella occidentalis
AGAGGGAGAGAGAGCGCACGTGTGTGTGTGGATTCCAAGAAGAGGGAGGGAAGTCCAGGCTCCCGGCATGCAAAAGGCTGCCTGCTCGAGGACGACAATTACGAAATATCGAGGCCTCGTCGCGGAAGCGGCCGTGGTCATGATGATGCTCTTGACGGGGAAAGCGGACCGGGACGGCAGCGGCGACAGCAGCAGGGCGCACTTGTTAGCGTCGCCCGGGGGACCGGCGTGGCCCGGGGCAGGGGCGGCTGGACCACGCAAGTGTGTCGCGCGCGGCGGCGAAGGGCCACTTCAGCCCGGCTCCAGCCCCAGGTTCTGGAGGAGCGCTTCCGGGAGAGGAGGGCGCCGTAAGTGGTTCCGTCTCCAGGAGTTGTTGTCTTAAACCGAGATGAATTATCCCTACCTGTACACTACTTGTGCCCGAGTTTGAGTAAAACGCCCTTAAACAAACTATGTAGAATTTCGTGCAGCACCAAGACTTTTGTCGTATGATCCTGTATATGACAATATGCGATTTTATTTTTCTGAAATAAGCACTACTTATACTTTAAAAAACATATGTCATGAACAGTGTTCTTCTGGAAAACTACCACACACTGCATACACGAACCGCACCACCGTCAGGAGTCAGGGCAGGATGAGCATCATGTCCTTGGTAAAGGCAGAGCAGCGCGTCCTG
>NW_026267843.1:30370-32842 GCF_000697945.3 Frankliniella occidentalis
CCCCCCTACACCGGCACTTTCCTCGTCGAGGACATCTAGTATGCTGGCGTCGCTGGCGTGTCGCCCACACGCACACGCGCGCGCGGATTTGTCATAAAATGCGAAAGCAGCGGCGGCGGCAGGGACGGCAGCGCAGCAACAAGATCCGTGTGGTCATGGGACTGCAAACCATTTCAAGATGGAGACAAATCTCCTCATGCCGTCGCTGGTGCATATTAGTCGCCGTCACGTCCAGTCGCGGAAATCCGAAGCAACCATGGCGCGCGTTTTGAACGGAAAATGCGGAAAACAGTATAATAGGCGGCAGGCGGGAGTGGTGGAGCGCCTGTGGGTAGGCAACCCTGTGGTTAGCCGTACACCGGTGCTCGTGTGTTGCCTACCTCCTAGGCGTCCGTGGTGGAGCGCCTGTGGGTAGGCAACACATGAGCAGCGGTGCACTGGTGCTTGCATGTTGCCTACCTCCTAGGCTGTAGCGCTTGCCCTAACTCCCGCAACAACTGTGCGGGACAAATTTGTTATGCTGTTACATTTTCAGTGGGCCGGCGAGGCGTCGGGCGGACAGGGTGGTCGCTACCACGTCGCTACTACTCGCGAGCTGCCTTCGTCTGGCACTGCGCACTCCTTGGAGAATGACTGTGTTCCCTGCCATGCATAGTGACCCTGCGGGCCCTGCCGGGAGGATCTGTCGAGCCCGCTCGCTGCCGAAGAGCGTCGCGCTTCAGGACGTTCCTCCTCGGAGCTGCGCCGCACTGACGCATCCGCGCGCACAACGCAGACGAAAAAAAAATGGGACTGAACGCGCGCGGGGCTCCCCGCCTTTGTCTGTGTGACGACGCGGTCCTTGCGGTCCGCTCTCACGTTAGGGTAACTGCTAGTTGAGATGTAGATAAGGCAAAGGGGAGGGGGAGGGGGGGGGGGCAGGCCCACACGGCGCCCGAAATTGCTCGCCGCGACGACGTGTTCCGTTTTACTCTCTTGTGACGCGGCGGACGCGGCGAGCGGAGCAATTCCACCGCCGCATGATGATGTCGACCGTCGTTCACAAACTCTTTCTCGTTGACCTTTCCGCCGCACTCGCGCATCCCCATGGCAGGAGTGACACTCGACGACAGTCGCGCAGTCAGCAGAGCTGCGCGCGTTGCGTGTATATCCCATAATTCATGCCCACTACTTCATCGTCTAAATCGATGTGACAAGTGGTGTGTGACACGTGTGTGACACGTGTGTGACACGTGTGTGACATGAGGGTAACGTTATTGTGACGTCACGCTCGTCAGCAGATTCATTACGTGCTCGTCCCCGAGCCGGGCCGGCCGCGCTGCTGAACTGAACGGCGGGGCCGGCCGCGGCGAGTCCCGCAAACACCCGTTATTCGTTATGCGTACGTACGTGTATCTGGCCTCCCGCTCATCTCGGAGCCGGCCCGGCCAGACTGTGAGACAATCTAACGGCAAGCGAGACAAGCGGAACGAAATTTCTCTGCAGTTTTGCAAAGAGTAGTTTTTTTTTTTTTTTTTTGTACACGGTCGTCTCCGCAGAAAGAACATTTGTCGTCATGGGCGCAGAGAAAACCGCTCGCAAAACACGTGTTGTTTCGTCTTTTTTTTCTAAAAGTGCGTCGCGAGCGTCGTTTTCTTTTTAAATGCAAACGGCTCACACTTTGCGCTGACTTGGGGGGACGGGGCGAATGGGAGGAGGGTGCAGGCAGGAAGAGATCCCCGCGTTGCTGCCAGAGACGGGCTTAAGCGAGAACCAGAGCGAACGGACGGGTGCAGGAGAGAGAGGGACCGGCCGCCGCTGCCTCACTCTCTCTCTCTCTGCTGCTCGCTCGCGCGCTCATCCCGACTGAGTCCCCTGCATAGGCACACCCGCTACCCAAGCATAACTATGTTGGTCTCCTCCTGCTGCTGGGCGGCTCGTGTGGCGCAGGTGCTGGCTGCACCGAGTGACCCGCATTGTATCCCGACCGACAACATCCTCGGCATTACCCACAGCTGCACCACAGGACACGCGCACGTTTCCGAGCGCAAATGACGCACCCCCCCCCCCTTTAACCCTCTCTCCCCTCTTTCCCTCGGCCTCAGGTTACCTCGCTGATATCGCACACATCTTCTTATCCCGGCCGGCGCCCCACCTCGTCTCCATGTAATTGCCACGGTCAAGGGTCCCTCGGCGCAGCAGAGGCTGGCTGCATGTATGAGAAACTTAGATAGGCACCGCAGGGCGTGCAGGGCACACCGCCAACAAACGGACGAACAAAACGCCGCTATTTTCCGCGCAGCAGCAGCTTTGCGCGGGCCGCTCTCATCCCGGCCACGACGAGCAGGAGGGCAGCGGGGCCTACAAAGGCCCGTTTGCATTATTTCGTTCACAAGGGGCAAGGGGCCGCCGCTGTGAACCACCTCTCCCCCCCCCCACTCTCTCTCTCTCTCTCCCTCTCCCTCCCTCCGTCTCTCTCTCTCTCTCTCTCTC
>NW_026267843.1:33339-36651 GCF_000697945.3 Frankliniella occidentalis
GCACTCACATTCACATAATGACTGCCCTCCCCCATCCCTTTCCATTTCGACCGTGCCTCTGCTCTGGAAGGCGCCACGTCACAAACAAGTACATTTTGCTCCAACGTGCCAACTTAAAGAATGCGTACCTTTATTTACACAATAATTTATTCGTCTTTCCTTTGTGCACCCTCTCCGCTCAGAACACGGATAACAGCGGAGAGTCTAAGGGACATTGTGGGAGGGCTAACAGATTCGTCCCTGGAACGGGGTGAGACGGCTGCGGCACAGCACCCCGACAAGAAATAATAAAAAGGGGCTTTACATATTCGGCATTGCAAATGAATGCCGTTCGAGTGACCATAATCGGTTCCACTGGTAGCGAAGAGAGGGAACAGTGCCTTTGCTTGGTTGGGGTTGGTGTTATACCTTTCTTTGTTACACCTTTACACATTGAACTGAACCGTCCAGTTTAATGTGCGTACGTTGTCCCATGTACTCCTCGTGCATGACAGCAACTGCCTCGACCGAGGCCTCGCGGCACAGCGGGCAGCCCGCCGTCTCTGACACGGGGTGCCTGAAGAACATCGTTTCGTACCCATAAATGGCGTGTAGCCGGGCGGGGGCACGTCGCACCAGACCCTGCAGCTCCGAGATCAGCCGAGGGACTCTCGTGCATGCTGTTCCTGTTCCTGAGGGCAAAATGTACAAGAGCTTTGAGCCAGTGTTGCCAACTACGCAGGCGAAAAGTCGAAACTCTTCACCGACAAGTGTATGACAAAATAAACCTGGACTGTCTTACGGTCATCGTAGTCGTAGCACACACAGGGAGATGTGTTGCAGGGTTCGTCGTAGTCAGAGACGACGACCACCTCGAGGGCGGGGATGACGGCGGGTGTGATCTCTCGGAACACTTCGGGTAAAGCACAGCGAAATATAATGAGCGAGCGCAGGCGGGGAAGGCCCGCCAGCTCCTCAAGCAGTGAGTCGTAGTAGCAGTCCCCCAGAACGAGACACTGGAGGCTTGTCAGCCCGCCCGCCCCCAGGTTAATTGACGGCAGATGATAGCGAAGCAGCTCGAGGCGTTCCAGCTGGCCCGGGGCCCGTAAGAAGTGTTTCAGCTGGGAACATATCAGGGCGGCCAGATCAACATAGGAGAAGGCGGCGAGAGACACAATGGTCAGTGTGAAAGCGGGGTCGCGGGGGTGATCCGCTTTGTATTTTGACATTTAAAAAACATTTTTAGCCATTTATCGTCCCCTATCGCATTTTCCCCTTCGGACCCCCCACACCCGCACGAACTTTGTGGATACTTTGTTTACCTCAATACAGGCCTGTACATAAAGTTCATCTAGCAACCAAATGTCGATCTTAAGCTCCTTCAAACCGTGGGTCCGTCGAAGTGCCGCGGCATCGCTCGGTACTGTAAACTCTTCGAACTCCAGCCTACGGAGGCCGCTGGGCAAGGCGTCCGCTAGATGTACGAGAAGCTCTACATACGACTTTATCCTCACACACTCCAGCTGTTCACTGCAAAGGAGTCAGGGACTCAAAAAAAAACAGCGGATGGATAATAGAGGCGGTAGCCCAGCGAGAAATGTCATTTCAAAACTACATCGAAACGATATCGCTGGGTCGTTTCGCTATCGTTTCGACGTCGTTTCTAACGGTATTTCTCACTGGGCGGTGGGCAGCGCTGATTAAAGGTGATACCTGTGTGCTCGCAGTAGGGAGCGGAGGCTTTCAAGGCATCCCTCAGAATAGGGCAAGTCTGGGTCTGGGCCGTCGCCTGGTAGTAGAGTCACGGTGCGCAGCCTCGCCAGCACCAAGTCCTGCGGACATGGACGTGACGGTGACGGTACGGTGCCTTTTCCGACAAAGCCGGCATGGAAGCGAGCGTTCTCACCTGCGGCCACACCAGAGTCAGCTGTTCGTGCAGGTTTACCCTACTCAAGGTAAGATGCTCCAGCTGGCCCCAGCTCGCATCTTCCAATGAACGGAAAATAATGTCCAGACCTGCTCTACTAATGAAATCAACACTTTTCGTCGTCTTGGCTACCTCCCGGATTAAGGCATCTTCGGAGGTAACGCTAATCAATTCCATGATCAGCACTCGAGGTGGGCAAAAGGTGTGGATGCGGCTGTCACTGTCGAGACAGCCAACGATGGCGCCGGCACCCCCAAAGAGAAACTGTGTTGTCTTCGAGGTCTTATCCTCGTCAATCCACACCACCTCTGGAGGAGCGGCCACCCTCAGCAGGTCCCACACTTCCTCGGTGTTGAGCGTGAGCTGTTCCGGGTCCCGCCACGGCTGAGTCCTGGTGAGCGCGGCCAGGCGCAGGCAGGTGCGGCCCACCGCGAACAGGGCCTCGTCAGGCAGGTAGGAGAGCACCCGCAGCAGGGGCAGGTCGGGCAGGTCCGTCAGCAGCAGCGCCTGCGGGCAGGACGGGAGCGGTAGCGGTGAGGACGAACATACCCCAGTCACGAGAACCTCTTGTCTAAACGTCCTTAATGACAAAATTGGGCACGGGATAGTCAAAATTTGGGCTAAAAGTTGCGTCAAGTTCCCGTATGATCAGTAGGAACGCGCTCGGACGGCCGACGGCTTAGAACAAGAAAAGGGGCAGAACAACATCTAAGGGAGACACTGCGAGAACCACAGGTCAAAACGGCAACGGAAAGTCAGGAGTGCTCCGGGCGATTCTCCTTGACCGCGGAGTTCACATTGAGGTGCGCGTCGATGCTGCACTCGGCTGCTTGGTCCTACCTGCTCGTGATGATCCATTTCCATGGCGGCGATGGCTGCCTCTGAAGTTGGCCCGGACTGATCGGAGTTCCTGGGTGCTTTGCAAGCCCGCGGTGGTTGAGACCGGGTGGGTGGAAGCGGCGGCATCTCCGCTCGGTTTCTCAGTAGTCCCGCGACCTAACCTAAAAGACAGTAGGGCGGCCGGGCGTGTTCACTACGCGCGTCGCTGATCCAGAGTGTCTCTAAATATCGTTTCCACAGCAGCCTTCGCGGAGTTATCCGAGGGGCAGCATTCGCAAGTACTTACAGAGTAGAACGGATACGTATTGGTGTTGCTGTCTCCTGTCTTAGAGAAGCGTGACTTGGGCGTGATGGAGCGAGGACAAGGCGTCAGGTCTGGTCCGGAGTGTGCAGCGTGGAAGGCGTGTGTTTGTGGGGAGGGGAGGGGAGGGGAAGGGAGAGTTGAGAAGGGGCTGGAAAGAGCAGCGGCGGCAGGGGCGTAGGAAGATCCTGAATATTGGGGGGGCACGCCGTGTGGGTTGCCTACCTTGCAGGGGTGGTTTTCCCAGTCCGCTGGGATAAAATAG
>NW_026267843.1:36701-38128 GCF_000697945.3 Frankliniella occidentalis
GGGGCCGCGACGGGCCTGTGCGACCATTACAGTAATTACACGGCCAGTGCGTTGGGCCCCGCGACCGGGCCAGGCCCGCGGTGGTTCCCGCGAGACATGGTGCTGGCCCGGGTGCGCGCACACGTCGAGGCCAGCGACGCCATCTGGCTCATCTACGCCGCCACCAGGTCCGGGATCGTCACGAATGCCTGGCTGCCGCAAATATGGACGTCAAAATGACACTTTTGTAGAGCGAAAGAGTTGGAGTCACTGCGACGTAATCCTTTTCCGTGTCGCTGCGGCTGCTGCGGCTGCCTGCAGGTCGCGCGCGTCGCGGTGGTGCCTGCTGTTCTCGCTGCGCCTGTGCGAGTGGTCCGCGCTGGTGCCGCCGCCGCCCGTGCGCCGCCTGCCCGCCCTCCGCTACGTCCTGTTCCTCACCTGGTGGTGCACGTCCGTGTCCGTCACGCTGGGCAACCAGTACCTGCTGCTCAAGAACGCCAGGGAGTACATCAAGGGCTTCAGGTGGGAAGCGCGCGCGCCTCGGGAGGGAACGCCAAGCGTCAACACGAACGTTCTCGCTTCAACGGCTTCTCTCTGTTTCGCTCCAGCACCATCTCCACGGTGTCGTTCATCAGCTCGACCATCATGACGGCCATCCAGCCCGTGGTGGTGCTCATCAACAGCGCCGTCAACTTCCGCCGCCTCTCGCCGCACGTGGCCGGGCTGTTCATGCCGCCCCTGCGCTTCAACGGCTGGTTCGTCGTGGCCTGCAGCACCATGGCCGTCGGGCTCGTCGCCAAGCACGTCAGTCGGACATTGTGGCAGCCTTGCAGCTTATGGCCGTGATTCTAACGCGTTATTGCAATGTGTGATTTCTTTCCTCGAAGGCTCTCATATGGCATGCGCAAAGGAAAGGGAACCTGGCCAACTTTCTCGAGTTTCTGGCCTCGTTCATCACGCTGAGCTTCGACTCGCTCGTGTTCCTCCTGTGCAACTGCGCCCAGGACAAGCTCTACGTTAGTGCAGAACACGGTGGTGCAGAAGCGTGCGGAGTGCTGTAGTGGATTAAGCTGTGTCCGCTGCCCAAGCCGAGGTTCCTCTTGATCAACCTCTCCCCTACAGGAGGTCAACACACGCCTGGGGGACGTCGACAAGGTCGTCCCGGAGCTGCGGCCGCTGGTCCTGGAGTCGGCCGCGCGCCAGTACGAGCTCACCGCGGACCAGGTGGGAGGGCGCGGCGGCGGCGGGCGCCCGGGAGGTGGGCCACCCAGCTGACGGGCGCGCGCGCCGGGACTGCCCGCCTGCCCGCAGGTGGGCGCGCTGGGCACCGCGGGCGCGCTGGGCCTGCCGCTGGCGTGCAACTCGGTGCGGCACCGCGTCAAGCTCGTCACCGACTCGTTCGTCCTCTACCGCTCCGTGGAGAACTTCGGCTCGCAGCACGCCGGCAC
>NW_026267844.1:0-3253 GCF_000697945.3 Frankliniella occidentalis
CCCATTGCCATTTCCGCAAAGGAGAGGGGTCTTCCGTCGCAACACGAGCATATCGGAGCCCCTCCCAATAATTTTGGCGCCCGCACTTGTTTCAATTTGGTCTGTTTTCTCGTTGGATAATCAAAATACAAACGATGAGGCCGGAGAAAGTGCAGGAATACAGCAACTTGTCGTCGAGAGTTACCCTGCTTTTGCTTTTTATTTTTATTTTTTGCCCTCCGATATCATCGTAGTCACTTCGAAACTGCGCGCGCGCTCTCTCGGCCCCTTTCACTTCCGCCGGAAACACACATGGTCAGCTTCCTCTCGGCTGCTCCGGACAAGAAGTACCAAAAGAACGTCCATAGCTTCAGCTGGCTACACGGGTGGGGCGAAAGGTTCTGCCGGTTCCATCGACGAGCCGAAGCGGGGACAGTCAGCCGGCAGCCGCTTCGACTCGCCCCCGAAACGAAAGAATAAGTGGCCAGGTGGGTACGGACGGAAAGACCCAGGCGCAGGAGAGTAGGCAGTAGGCAGGCCCCTTTTCGGGCGGGACACGGGCACGGGACAGAGACACAAGACGGAAGTCGGCAGTCGTCGGCTTTCTCTGGCGCGGGTCACATCTCTTCATAACAGCGCCCAGGTTCTCTAGCAAAGGTAGGCTCGCTCAACGGCTTTCGTAGGATTAGTACACGCTATACTCCCGGTGAATCTACTCCATTACTCGAGGTGGTCTAAGTAATGGACTAGATTCACCCAGAGTGTACAGAGCAAAAACCCCAAACAAGGGGGGGGGGGGACTATCACTAGAAGCTGGAGGGCTCTTTAGACAATCCCCAAGACCGTCTCTACCAGAAGGCAAAGCCCCCCCCCCCCCATCCCTCTCCACTCCTCCTCGCTATCTACAGCCTGATCGAGGGGACTGTCGATTACAGTATTTCTTTTTCGCGTTGACGCGAGCAAGTGTACACTTCTAACGAGCGCCCACTCTGTGTTGCAGCCATCTCAACATGGACCCACCCCGGCAGCCGACGTCCCTGAAGAAAGTAAAATGTCCCGCTTGTTCCAAGGCATTCCGGTACAGAAGTCAGCTCAGTATGCACATGAGGACGCACACTGGCGAGCGGCCCTTCCAGTGCACTGTGTGCCAGAAGGCATTCACACACGAAGTTGCCTTGACCCTGCACGTCCGGAGTGTACACCAAAATGATAAGACGTTCAGATGTGCATTTTGTGCGAAATGGTTCGGGCAGGCTACTCACCTTGTGATACACCTCCGAACGCACACGGGCGAGAAGCCCTGCAAGTGTTCGCACTGCCCGAAAGCGTTCGCCGACCCCAGCGCCCTGAGGGTTCACCTTAGGTTCCACACCGGCGAACGGCCGTTCAAGTGCACGCTCTGCGACAAGACCTTCCACCTGGGGCACCACCTTAGGCACCACATCCGGACGCACACCGGCGAGAAGCCCTGCAAGTGCGAGCACTGCCCCATGGCCTTCGCCGACCCGGCCGCCCTCGCCCGCCACAAGACGATCCACCAAGAGGTAAAAGGGTTGAAGTGCACCGTGTGCCAAAAGGAGTTCAGGCTGGTCGCCGACATGAACAAGCACCTCAAGAACCACACTGGCGAGAAGCCGCACCAGTGCACGGTCTGCAGGAAGCGGTTCAAGAGCGGGTGTGCCCTCAAAGAGCACCTGTTCTACCACCACGCCGACAGTGGTCCCTACGAGTGCAGCCGCTGTCATAAGTTCTTTCGGTTCCCGAGCCACCTCATCAGCCACCTCGCCCAACACGTTTGCACTCCGCCCTTCGGGTGCCCGCTGTGCCACAAACCCCAGGGCGACAAGCGCGTCCTGTACCACCACCTCAAGGAGCACGTCCCCCTCAAGGCCGAGCAGCCGCCGTACCAAACACAGCCACCTCCGACCCCTTTCCTCTGCACCGAGTGCGGCGGGACGTTCCGGAGGCGCGAGCGGCTCCTGCAGCACCTGTGGACTCACATCCGGGCGGGGCGGGGCCGCGGCGGGCAGTGAGGCCGGAGACATACATCGATGAGTGTAGATTTTGTAATTCTAAGAGGAAACTCGGTGTAAAATTTCGATTTCACAAGTTCATAAGTAAATTTTATTATGAAGATGTTTAACCCATTGAAATGTGTGACACTGCAATGATTTATTCCGAAATAAATAAACAAATTTCAGTACAACCAAGCAATATGCAAATTAATGTAGGACCTGATAATGATTTCTACACGACGTGGTCTTTTGGCGAACGGCCCTTCTTTGGTAATCTAAGTGAACTTAAAATACGAGTTCTTCTTGTCGGCAAAAGAAAAACCCCTCGTACATTGTTGCCATTTGAAAGATTGGCGCGCTCCCACCCAAAATCCCGGGCCATACCCATCACCGTGCCGGGGGTGGGGGGGGGGGCGGAGCTGTGTAGACAGCGCCAGTATACCAGTACGCGGGGAGGAGTCAGGTACACGACGCCACGACGCAGGTACCCGGCGTTTCGGTGGGGAGGGGGAGGGGGGAGTCTGCAGTATGCTCGACGCCGGTCCCTCCCAAGCTCACACTCGTCACACTTGGGACGGGACTACCCCTGGTCCCTGGTGTAGTACCAAGTACCCCACCCCACGCACGGGGCAGTTTCAGTTTCGCCACGGGTGCCGCTCTGCTGGCCGCTGGTCGCACGGAGCGCAGGCAGGACTCACTTGACGCAGGGGCCCAGCTCACCTGCCGCCGCCAGCACCGCCAGGCAGCTGCAGCTATTGACGACGCATTCCGCGTCTTCTTGGACAGTCCAGCCGGCCGGCCGCCAGGTAAGCAGGTGAACTTAGTGAAGTAAGAACAACGTCCCGTGCCATTGTGTTTGTAAAGCACTAACTCGCGCCAGTTTGTACTCTCTCAGGTTCGAGTAAAATGGAGAATTCGAATCATTCCGGAGCCACGCCTAACAAGAATGCATGCTCCGTCTGCCCAAAGACGTTCCGTGAAAGAAGTGACCTAAAGGTCCACATGAGGACGCACACTGGCGAGCGGCCCTTCCAGTGCACCGAGTGCCTAAAGGCATTCACACAGGAAGGTGCCTTGAACTTGCACGTCCGGACAGTACATTTAAATGAAAAGACCTTCAGATGTGCATTTTGTGCAAAATGGTTCGGGCAGGCTGGGGCCCTTAAGTTGCACCTCCGAACGCACACGGGCGAGAAGCCCTGCAAGTGTTCGCACTGCCCGAAAGCGTTCGCCGACCCCAGCGCCCTGAGGGTTCACCT
>NW_026267844.1:3303-7300 GCF_000697945.3 Frankliniella occidentalis
CCCCCTCCCCGTCTGCCCGGCCAGCTGTGGTGCGCTGCTGCTGCTGCTGCTGCTGCTGCTGCTGCTGCTGCTGCTACTACTGCTGCTGCTGCTGGAGGTGGTCATTTGCGCGGGGCGATGTGGGTGCCTATTGGATGGACGAGCTCGAAAAGGACAGAGCGGGCTGAGAGAAAGTGAGAGAGGGAAAGCTCCGCGTTAGGTCGTCTCACAAAAATATCGCTATCGAGGTTCGACCTTCACAAAGCATTCCGGTAAAGCTGAAATGCAGAAGAATGCAGGAAAGAAGAAACAGGAAATAGCCATGCTTTAACATGGTGACTTCTGTTTCCCTGTCCCCTGCATTCTTCTGCATCAGTTTACACCCGGTTTGGACAGCTGATCGTGCGTTGCTCGACTGTTCTGACTTCTGACAAGGATGTCGTCACATTGTTAATTGTGCTGACCTCGAGCGTGTCTTTGCAGATCATGGAGATGCTACCGGATGAAGTGTTGCTGATGGTGCTTGAGGAGCTGGAAACTGCAGAAGACATCTTGGCCTGCCGCCTCGTGTGCAAGCGGCTGGCTGCCCTGGCCCTGCACCCGGCTGTATGGCGCGACTTTGAAGTCTGCTACTCCAAACCCTACTGCTCGTGCCCGTTGCTGCGCCTGGCGCCGTGCCTCGACACGATTTCTATTTGCCTTCCTGCAGAGGGGTGCCCCCAGTGGGCGTTCGCTTCGACCAGGTGCGCCGCGGCGAGGTTGTGGGTTCGTGTGGAAGGAGCCGCACACGCCGGGCACGCTGCAGCGATCGTCAGCAGGCAGGAGATGCTCGGGCGGCTTACTGGCGTTGCAATTGAAATCACGTCGGCGGTGGCGATTGATGTTCCCATGCTGTTGGGTATGTTGGCGTCGACATCTGGATTAGAGAGGCTCTCCGTCTATGTGGACGAAGGCAACCGGCTGACAAACACAGCCGCCCCTATCCTGGGCCGCGCCGTAGTCACGCCGTCACTGAGGGAGTTCGATTGCAACCTTTCTCCGTTGACGGAGCCGTTCGTGAGGTTCATCCTGTCCGAGCACGCTGCCACCCTCGAGGAGGTTTCCTTCGGGACCCACCCGTTCCCGTCTGCCTTGGCCTTCACCTCGACTTCCCCCCTGCTGGGCGGCTTGACAAACCTCAACAAGCTGAGATGCAGCTGCCTGCCCGGGATGGAGGCCCTGGCGGCCTGCAAGTCACTCAGGGCCCTGGAGCTCACCGTCCACACCGAGAGTATCAACCGGCCTGCCGTCGCGGGGTTGGCCAAGCTCCTCCGGCGGGCCGAACACCTCCGCGAAGTGAAGCTGGAGTACAATCCCGGGGTGATTAGCGGCGCCGACGTCGGCGCCGATCTCGTCCTGGCTCTGGCCTCGTCCGGAAGGTCGCGCGTGGAGACTCTGCTCATCGAAAACTATGGTAATAGTGATAGTGACGAAAATCCGCTTCTTCAGCATGTGGTCAGCGCGCTGCCGTCGCTGTCAGCGCTGCGGCGCCTCCAGTTCGATGACAACAACGCAAGGAAACCAGACGAGCTTCTGCTGGCGATCAGCCCCGACGTGGCGCCGGCGCTGCGGACAGTTGAGGTGACTCTGTTTGAGTACTGCGTTCACTCCTGGCTCCACGGGGACACGGTCAAGACTGTTATGGCGGTGAACCCCTCACTCCATATCAAATTCGACCCCTTATTGAAACTCGTCTGTAAAGATGACGAGCGTTGCCAGGCATGTGAACTGGACTGCCACGGCGAACTGAGGGGCGATCATGCCAATCGTGATGGGTCTCGCCTTTGCCTTTTCTCTCATGACCCTCTGGACGAGTGTTCGGAGGGACACAGTGAAGACTGGTACGAGCACTGGATCCATCTGCTTGTATAAAACGTTATGCTTGGCTTTGTAAAAATTTTACCTTGAATTAAAAGGTCAATTTCTTCCCAACCAGTCTTTTTTCTCGTCACACCCAGAAACACGTGCATTCCCACATCATATACGCCCGACTGGGTGTTATTGCGAGGGGGGAGGGGAGTGGAGGGGTCCTAAGTATCGTAGAGTGTGTGCGAATTCTGGAATGTGTCGACACTTTGCGTTTCGTGTCGACACAAAATGTGAGTTTTGAAAGTGTGGCGCGCTCCCTCATCAGTCAGTCCCCCAAAAGAGGTCCCATGGTGCACTGGCCCGTCCATTGGTGCGTAGGCCGTAGGGCCTACCCCAACGCAGGGGGAGGGGGGCGGTGCTTGGCGTTAAAACCCGAAAAGGAGCCAGGGCCCGACGCAAGGTACCGGGAAAGTACGTCAGGTCAGACAGTCGGCCGGGCCGGGGCCGGGGCCCAGCTCACCTGCAGCCGCTCGCACCCGTGTCCGCCCGCCTCCTGCCCCCAGTCTTGTCAGTACCTCCAGGCAGCAGCAGTTAAACATCGCAGCCCCGACAGCCCGGCCGCCCCCAGGTAAGCAGGGTTCCAACGAGGCAAACCGGGTAAAGTTAGAACACCATCCCGTGCTATTGTGTGTGAAGCACTAACACGCGCCATTCGTTCTCTTTTAGGTGCATTTAAAATGAAGCATCCAAGTCGGTCCGGAACCCCTCACAAGAAGTACGAGTGTGCCATTTGCTACAAGGCCTTCCCGATGAGATGCACCCTAGAAGCCCACATGAGGGTGCACACTGGCGAGCGGCCCTACCAGTGCACCGTGTGTCAGAAGGCATTTAAAGACCGCAGCGCATTAAGTGTTCACTTCCGCGCAGTACACTTGAAAGAAAAGCCGTTTAGGTGTGCAATCTGTGGGAAATGTTGGGGAGATGCTGCGGGACTTAAGGTGCATCTTCGAACGCACACGGGTGAAAAGCCCTTCAAGTGTCCGCACTGCCCGAAGGCTTTCACCCAGAGCAGCGCGCAGAGGGTTCACCTCAGGACCCACACCGGTGAACAGCCGTTCAAGTGCACATTCTGCGACAAGGCTTTTAGCCAATGGACCAACCTCTTGCGCCACATCCGGACACACACCGGTGAGAAGCCCTGCAAGTGCGAGCACTGCCCCATGGCCTTCGCGGACCCGGCCGCCCTCATCCGCCACAAGACGATCCACCAGGAAAAAAGGGAGTTCAAGTGCACCGTGTGCCAAAGGGAATTCAGGCTGGTCGCCAAGTTGAACAACCACCTCAAGACCCACACTGGCGAGAAACCCCACCAGTGCACGGTCTGCAAGAAGCGGTTCAAGAGCGGCTGTGAGCTCAAAGCTCACCTGTTCTTCCACCACGCCGACAGTGGCCCCTACGAGTGCAGCCTCTGCAACAAGTTCTTGCGGTTCCCGAGCTACCTCATCAACCACCTCCGCGACCACGCGGGTCCGTCTTTTCGGTGCCCGCTGTGCCACAAACCCCAAGGCGACAGCAGGCGGGCCATGTACCGCCACCTCAAGGAGGAGCACGTCCCCCTCAAGGCTGTGGCGCCGCCTTACCGAACACCACGCGAGACCTCCCCGCCGGCCGCGTTCCTCTGCACCGAGTGCGGCGGGACGTTTCGGCAGCGCGCGTGGCTCCTGCAGCACCTGTGGACCCACATCCGGTCGGGGCGGGGCCGCGGCGGGCCGTGAGGCTGTAGCGAGACGACGGTGTCGCTGTCGCTGTGTGCAGATTTTGTCTGGCCTATTACACGTGAAACTAGCTGCTAAACGACAGGCGAGGAACCCGATGTCAAATGCGAATATTTGTCTTGCCGATAAAAATAATTTAATGTCATATTTCTCAGACGAATTAGAATGTTTTTACGATTGTGATTTTTTTTTATAACTAAGCTAATCCAAGTAAATATTTTGCCCAAGCAAATATACAACAATTATTACGAACTGGAGTTGTGATTTGAAACTGAAGCGCGCTTCCACCCCCCTACCGACCCAAAATGCCCAACAGGGGCCGAGGCTAGCCGGGGCAGGATGGAAAAGAGAGAGAGAGAGAGAGAGAGAGAGAGAGAGAGAGAGAGAGAGAGAGA
>NW_026267844.1:7452-12145 GCF_000697945.3 Frankliniella occidentalis
CACCGTGTGCCAAAAGGAGTTCAGGCTGGTCGCCGACATGAACAAGCACCTCAAGACCCACACTGGCGAGAAGCCGCACCAGTGCACGGTCTGCAAGAATCGGTTCAGGAGCGGGTGTGCCCTCAAAGTTCACCTGTTTCGCAAGCACACCAACAGTGGCCCCTACGAGTGCAGCCTCTGCCATAAGTTTTTCCAGTGCCCAAGTTACCTCATCATTCACATCACCCGCCACGTGAACACGCCGCCCTTCGGGTGCCCGCTGTGCCACAAACCCCAGGGCGACAGGCGCGTCCTGTACCACCACCTCAAGGAGCACGTCCCCGTCAAGGTCGTGCGGCTGCCGTACCAAACGACCCGCGGGCCGACACCTCCAGCCCCGTTCCTCTGCACCGAGTGCGGCGGGAGGTTCCGGAAGTGCGAGCGGCTCCTGCAGCACCTGTGGACTCACATCCGGGCGGGGCGGGGCCGCGGCGGGCCGTGAGGCCGCAGCCATGCAACGGCGTCGCAGCAGCTAGATCTAGTAATAGTGTATTTCGACTAATGGAGGAAGAAGAATAGCGGGTAGAACATAAAGGTTCCTGATTGGCCGAGCGACTACCCCCACTACCGGCGTGACGTAGAGGCGGGATGCTCTCGACGAATCGGTAACGTTTATGTTCTACCTGCTGTTCTTGTTCCTCCGTTAGTCGAAATACACGAGGTATCCGCTGTCGAATTTTGGTTTTAATGAAGGAAGTTGAAGTTGATTTACAACAACCCATTACATTGTTCGCCGCTGTGCTGTTTTATTCAGAGTAAATATATGCATATTTTATCCTAAGAAAATGTGTAAATTTCTGTAATTTGATCCAATTATGATGTCCTTTGGGGCTTTCCGCATTAAAGCATTCCGGCAAAGCTAAAATTCAGAAGATGCGAGGAAGAAGAGAACGGAAAATCGCTCGGCTCTTACATGGTGACTTCCGTCTTCTTGTTGCCTGCATTTTTCTGCATCCAGCGCTGTACCGGAAGGCGCTTTATTGGTAAATCATGGCTCGCATGCACGGCGCATTGAAGCACATGTAGTAGACTGCACAAAATAACTCTTCATTCTGGTGCCCCCCCCCCTCCCCCCAATATAACACCCAAACACCTGAAACGGAGCGGTAGGCAGTGAAGGGGAGAGGGGGGGGGTGTAGGGCGATCAGAGGTCGCCGGGAATACCTGAAGAGGGGCGAGGACCCGATGCGCTTATGTATCGAGCAGGTCGTGTGCCCCCACGGCTCCCTAGGTACGGGGGGGGGGGGGGGGGGTACGCCACCGCCCAGATCGCTTTCAGGCCGGTTTCCCAGCTGCCGGAGTGGAGTAGCAGTAGCGGGCCAGTTGGAGTCCGACCGCGGGGGCCGCTGCTGAGCGCAGGAACGACGCGCTTCACGGAGGCGCCGAGCTCACACCTGCAGCCGCCGCAGCCGTGTCCGCCAGCACTGCCAGGCAGCAGCAGCGATAGCCGGCAGCCTCGACAGTCCGGCCGGCCGTCAAAGGGAGCAGCGCAGCGTTCAAACAAGAAGGCCAGGTGAAGTTAGAACGCCAACCCGCACACTTGTTTGTGCATCGTGGAGTGTTCTCCAAGTATAAAGGCCAACCGCGACCTGTCGCCCTCTCGGTCCGCCCCTAACACGCGCCATTTCTACTATTTCAGGTTCAAACGCAATGAAGTACTCGAGTCAGTCCGGAATGCTACCCTGTAAGGTCAGGTGCCCCGTTTGTTCCAAGGTGTTCCGGTACAGAAGTGACCTAAAGGTCCACATGAGGACGCACACTGGAGAGCGACCCTACCAGTGCACCGTGTGTGAGAAAGCATTTACACAGCACTACGCCTTGCAATGTCACTTCCGTGCTGTACACTTGAAAGAAAAGTCCTTTAAGTGTGTATTTTGTGCAAAATGTTTTGTGCAGTCTACGGCCTTTAAGTTGCACCTCCGAACGCACACGGGCGAGAAGCCCTACAAGTGTTCGCACTGCCCGAAGGCGTTCGCCGACCCCAGCGCCCTGAAGGTTCACCTCAGGTTCCACACCGGCGAACGGCCGTTCAAGTGCACGCTCTGCGACAAGACCTTCCACCTGGGGCACCACCTTAGGCACCACATCCGGACGCACACAGCACTGCCCCATGGCCTTCGCCGACCCGGCCGCCACAAGACGATCCACGAAGAGGTAAAAGGGTTGAAGTGCACCGTGTGCCAAAAGGAGTTCAGGCTGGTCGCCGACATGAACAAACACCTCAAGAACCACACTGGCGAGAAGCCCCACCAGTGCACGGTCTGCAGGAAGCGGTTCAAGAGCGGGTGTGCCCTCAAAGAGCACCTGTTCTATCACCACGCCAACAGTGGCCCCTACGAGTGCAGCCTCTGTCAAAAGTTTTTTCGGTTCCCGAGCTACCTCATCAGCCACCTCGCCCAACACGGGAACACTCCGCCCTTCCGGTGCCCGCTGTGCCACAACCCCCAGGGCGACAAGCGTGCCCTGTACCGCCACCTCAAGGAGCACGTCTCCCTCAAGGCCGTGCAGCCGCCGTACCAAACACCCCGCGGACCGCCACCTCCAGCCCCGTTCCTCTGCACCGAGTGCGGCAGGAGGTTCCGGAAGTGCGAGCGGCTCCTGCAGCACCTGTGGACTCACATCCGGGCGGGGCGGGGCCCCGGAGGCCGGGGACAGACGACGGCGTCGCTGGACGTGGAACAAGACGGTAAACGTTTATCTTGTGACACGAGGAATCCGATGACAAATGAGGATTCGTCTAGCCGATAAAAATATTTTAATGTAATTTCTCAAACGAACTTGAAAATGTGTTTGCGATTGTGCGATTTTTTGTTTGTATATTTTGTATATTTTGACCAAGCAAATATACAAAAGTGACGGACCAATTTTGGAATCTGGAGTTGTTATTTAAAACTTGAGCGGGCTTCCACTCTCTTGCCGACCTAAAGGAAGGTCCCATTATGTATGTCTCGCATCGGCAGTAGCAGACCTAGGCTGGGTGGAAAAGTTGTGTGTGTGCGTGGGAGATGCCGCCGGGCATCGTCCGAAAACCCCGACGGCCGCCCGAGCCGCTCCTGACTCCCGGCCGGTCTCGGTCGGACGTCGGACCAGCTCTTGCTTCAGCGCAGGCGCCGCGCAGAGGCTCTCTCTGCACCGTGTCAGTCAGGTACGCAAGGCATGCGCATGCGCCCGCACAGACAGTCGGACTGCGACCCAGACCAGGTCACCACCGGCGCACCCGTACCCCGTACCTCAGGCACTAGAGCAGAGCGGGTACCGACAGGGAGCAGCAGCTAGACATAGCAGTTCCGAGAGTCCAGTCGCCGCCAGGTACAGCACCGTTCCAACATAAGGACACCGTCCCGGGCTACTGTTTGAGAAGCACTATCACGCACGTTTGTACTCTTACAGGTGCGTTCATAATGAAGCATGCGAGTCAGTCCGAAGACCCTCTCAGGAAGTTCGCGTGTTCCATTTGCCCGAAGGCGTTCTCGAACAGATCCCGGCTAACGACCCACCTGCGGGTGCACACTGGCGAGCGCCCCTACCAGTGCACCGAGTGCCAGAAGGCATTCAAGCAGCTAGGCGCACTGAGCCTTCACCTCCGCCTAGTACACTTGAAAGAAAAGTCCTTTGAGTGTGCATTTTGTGGGAAATGTTTCGGGGCGGCGGAGCGCCTTGCGAAGCACCTCCGAACGCACACGGGCGAGAAGCCCTTCAAGTGTTCGTACTGCCCGAAGGCATTCGCCGAAAGCAGCAACAGGAACGTTCATCTGAGGACGCACACTGGCGAGCGGCCCTACCAGTGCACCGTGTGTCAGAAAACATTCGCTCAGGAAGGTGCCTTGAACTTGCACATCCGCTCTGTACATTTGAAAGAAAGGTCCTATAAGTGTGTATTTTGTGCAAAATGTTTCGTGCATTCTTCGCCCCTTAAGGTGCACCTCCGAACGCACACGGGCGAGAAGCCCTTCAAGTGTTCGTACTGCCCCAAGGCGTTCGCCGACCCCAGCGCCATCAAGGTGCACCTGAGGTACCATACAGGTGAGCGGCCGTTCAAGTGCACGTTCTGCGACAAGGCCTTCCCCGTGATGCACGTCCTCAGAACTCACATGCGGACGCACACCGGCGAGAAGCCCTACAAGTGCGAGTACTGCCCCACGGCCTTCACGGCCGCCTCTTCCCTAGCGCACCACCAAACAATCCACCTGGAAGAAAAGGGTTTCAAGTGCACAGTGTGCCAAAAGGAGTTCAGGCTGGTCAGCAAACTAAACGCACACCTCAAGACCCACTCTGGCGAGAAGTCCCACCAGTGCACGGTCTGCAAGAAGCGGTTCAGGAACGGTAGTAATCTCAAATCGCACCTGTTCCGCCAGCACGCCGACAGTGGCCCCAACGAATGCAGCCTCTGCCATAAGTTCTTCCTGTTCCCGTGCCACCTCATCAGCCACCTCGCCCAACACGGGAGCACTCCGCCCTTCCGGTGCCCGCTGTGCCACAAACCCCAGGGCGAAAGGCGTGCCCTGTACCACCACCTCAAGGAGCACGTCCCCGTCAAGGCCGAGCAGCAGCCGCACCAGGTCACCGCAGGGACGTCCTCGCCGGCCGCGTGCCACAAACCCCAGGGCGATAGCCGGGCCCTGTACCACCACCTCAAGGAGCACGTCCCCGTCAA
>NW_026267844.1:12937-15010 GCF_000697945.3 Frankliniella occidentalis
GGGGGGGGGGATACCCGACAGCCCGCCGCGCCGCCGCCGACTGCCGCTGCTGCTGGCGCCTGGCGCTGGCCCGTGTCAGTCGGACAGTAGGTAGGACCGAAGGTAGGTAGGACCGCTTACGACCCACACAGTCCACACCTGTGGACATGCCTCTGACGCCCGACTAAGCACCGCGCTTGTCGATATCGATAGCGCCGCCTCGTTCTTATCGTCTTCGCTGGGCAGCAGAAGTAGCTAGCGGCCGCAGGAGCTCGCGAGCTCGCGCTGACCCCAGAAGTGCGAAGGGTCCGAACGCCCGGGCACAACGTGCAGCTAGACGGTAATTATAAGCCCAACGCCGCCGTCCGCCCGGCTCTCCCGAGTGTCCAAATGTCTTCTGCTGCTCTAATACGCGCCATCGTTGCTTTCTTTCAGGTCGTTTCGAAATGGCGCATGGTCCAAGTCGGTCCGAAACCCCTCTCAAGAATGTCAAATGTTCCGTTTGCCCAAAGGCGTTCCGGTACAATAGTCAGCTAAAGGACCACATGACTATGCACACCGGGGAGCGACCGTATCAGTGCGCCGTGTGTCAAAGGGCATTTGGACACCAAAGGGCATTGAGCCTTCACGTCCGTGCTGTGCACTCGAAAGAAAGGCCTTTGAAGTGTGTATTTTGTGAAAAAGGTTTCCTGCTAAGTGAACACCTTAAGCGGCACCTTCGAATGCACACAGGTGAGAAGCCCTTCAAGTGTTCGCTCTTCAAGTACCATACCGGTGAACGGCCGTTCAAGTGCACGTTCTGCGACAAGGCATTCCGGCGTGAGACCCAGCTCAGGGTCCACATGAGGGTACACACTGACGAGCGGCCCTACCAGTGCACCGAGTGTCAGAAGGCATTCAAGCAGGACAACGCATTGAAACGTCACGTCCGCACAATACACTTAATAGAAAAGTCCTTTAAGTGTGCAGTTTGTGGGAAATGTTTCGCGGCGGCAGGTAACCTTGCGGTGCACCTCCGAACGCACACGGGCGAGAAGCCCTTCAAGTGTTCGTACTGCCCGAAGGCATTCGCCAGTAGCAGCAACAGGAAGGTTCACCTCAGGTTCCACCACACCGGTGAACGGCCCTATCGGTGCACCGTGTGTCAGAAGGCATTTAAAGAGCAAAGAGGATTGAACCTTCACGTCCGTGCTGTACACTTGAAAGAAAAGTCATTTAAGTGTGTATTTTGTGCAAAATGTTTCCTGCTGTCTTCGGCCCTAAAGGTGCACCTCCGAACGCACACGGGTGAGAAGCCCTACAAGTGTTCGTACTGCCCGAAGGCGTTCGCCGACCCCAGCGCCATCAAGGTTCACCTGAGGTACCATACAGGTGAACGCCCGTTCAAGTGCACGTTCTGCGACAAGGCCTTCCCCGTGATGCACGTCCTTACAACTCACATGCGGACGCACACCGGCGAGAAGCCTTACAAGTGCGAATACTGCCCCATGACCTTCGCGGCCCCCTCTTCCCTGGCGCCCCACCGGACAATCCACCTGGAGGAAAAGGGTTTCAAGTGCACCGTGTGCCAAAAGGAATTCAGGTCGGGCGCCGACATGAGCAGACACCTCAAGACCCACACTGGCGAGAAGTCCCACCAGTGCACGGTCTGCAAGAAGCGGTTCAGGAACGGTAGTGCTCTCAAAGCGCACCTGATCAACCAGCATACCGACAGTGGCCCCTACGAGTGCAGCCTCTGCCATAAGTTCTTCCTGTTCCCGAGCTACCTCATCAGCCACCTCGCCCAACACGGGAACACTCCGCCCTTCCGGTGCCCGCTGTGCCACAAACCCCAGGGCGCCAGCCGGGCCCTGTACCACCACCTCAAGGAGCACGTCCCCGTCAAGGCCGAGCAGCTGCCGTACCAAACACCCCGCGGACCGCCGCCTCCGGCCCCGTTCCTCTGCACCGAGTGCGGCAGGAGGTTCCGGAAGTGCGAGCGGCTCCTGCAGCACCTGTGGACCCACATCCGGGCCGATACCACCGCTGCTGTGTGACTGAAACCACCGGCACCAGTCGCAGTAAAATATACTCTTATAATGTAATAATATCCAT
>NW_026267844.1:15927-17147 GCF_000697945.3 Frankliniella occidentalis
ATTAGGGAGAGCGGGGGCCCGCGACCCCCGTCCGTCCGCGTGTCTGTCTGTCTGTCCGTCTGTCTGGGCGTGCACCCGTCCCAACTGACACATCACACACTCTTTCTAGAGCGCGCGAGAATTTGCGACATTTCGCCCTCTTTCTGATGTTGCAGCCAGGCAGGGGGCGTGTCTCTACCAATAAAGTCCCGACTCGCTCGTGTCGAACCGAACAGAAACAGGTCGGGGAAGACCATCCATACACCGGCTGGCTGTGGCTGCCAGCCTGTGGCCGATGGATAACAAATCACCATCCGGATTGTTGGCAGTTTGTTGTCAGGGGGTAGAAGACACACACACACACACACACACACACACACACACACACACACACACACACACACTCACACAGAGAGACTCGCCCACAGAGCGCCGGAGGGAGGTCGCGAGGGACGCCGCGGCCGCGCCGCCAGGAGGGGTGTGTTTTCCGAAAGAGAGAGAGAGCATCCTCCTAATTTCCCCGAGTACCTTCCTCTCCTGGCTGCTGCTCGGCCCGGGCCCCACTTTGCTCGCGGTGTGGCCGGGACGACATCTTGTCGTCTGTCTGGTTCGCTCTTTCTCGCCCCCGGCGGCGGCGGCGCCCTCGCAGCAGGTCCGCAACCAACCATATAATTGGACTCCCAGCAGCTCCGTCCGTCCCTCGCCCTCTCTGTTCCGACGTCAGCCCCTCTCCGGTGCGCTTTGTTCGTTGCCTACTCGCGGGGCTGTGACGCACTCGGACCCCTGACCTCCTCACGAGAGCGTAGAGCTTAGCGTACGCGAAAGGCGGAGTAGGGGTACGCACCCTAACCTCATCTAACGCATATTGTTTGGTTTTGACGGGTGTTGAAAGGCATTTTCTGGAAATGTCATACACTCAAACTATGTTAGGTGTCATCCGAAATATGTGCCAATGTAAGGTTAGGGCGCTTCCCTCCCACTATCGGAGCCCGAGTAAATATAGCGTTCCAGGCCGACAAAAAGACTTACCTACTTCCAAGTTGCGGGTGGCGGATGGCGGACTGTGAACGAAGCTTTCCGTGCGAGAACGGGGCAGCGAACACCAACACACCAGAGGTCCGTTGGCCCAAGGTTTCGAAGTGAAGTAAAGTGATGCTCGAAACTGCCGCGGGAGCTTCGCAGGCTTCGCACCTGCCCCCGCCGCCGCGTCCCCGCGCAGGGTGGCAACGGCCTGCCCCCCC
>NW_026267844.1:20588-21813 GCF_000697945.3 Frankliniella occidentalis
CCGCGGAACAGTGAACTCATCATCATCGTCATTTAGAGAGGACTCACTGTCAAAAACTTCATGACTACTTTGAGCAGAAGGACGTTCATCTTCATCTTGAAATTGAAATGAATGACTGGACCGGCTTTTCCGCGGAACAGTGAACTCATCATCATCGTCATTTAGAGAGGACTCACTGTCAAAAACTTCATGACTACTTAGAGCAGAAGGACGTTCATTTTCATCCTAGAAGAATAGAAAAGTGGGATAGGGATGTCAGTTGGTTTAGAGACAAAAGAACAAAGAGCCATGACCTATGTTTTCCAGAATATATTTTGGGTTTGATTTACCGATGGGGCCTCAGTCGAGGCGCCTGTCACCGTCACCCTTATCCGCCTGGGTGCGCCATGGAGACACTGAACCCCGGGCGGCCGTGGCAAGGAAACCTTGAAGAACTTGCGCGGCCCTTCGTACGAAGGGACCACAGAGTGGTCGGTGGGTTTGGAGCGAACTCGTTGACGGAAGTAGGGTCTGTCATAAAAACCAACCAGAAGGTTTTAAAGTCTACTGACATTTTAGGAGAACGACTTGCGCCCCTACCACCACTCCCTACCCTTACCCGATCCTGGCCCATGCTATCTTCGGACGACCGTCGAAACGGCTCGGAAGGCTCGGTATGCCCAGATTCTTTAGAGCCCTGCCGCGAAGCAGATCGTCGGGGAGGAACTTGAACCTGTATTTCAGGATTGTCATCTCTTCAGCAACCGCTGCCTTCACAGCTTCTCTCACGGCGAGCCTTCCCTCCGTGAGCTGATGGGAAGTCATGCCGAGACGGCCGAGACCGCCGGGATTGTCACAACGACTACGAGCAACAATAGGTGCTACCACCTGTCATCTATTTTCTAGAGGGAGTACGAGGAGAACGGGCGGGTCATTCAAACGAGACCTATTAATGCACATTTACAAATACGAGACTCAAAGGCATTTGTTCAGTAGCTTTCTTGTGTTACTGAGGTATTACAATTGTTAAAATAGTACCTTGACCACGAGGGGTGCTGCATTGGGTCAGTGGGGTGCAATCAGGGAAACAAAAAGCAGAGGTCTTGTAACATTCTTTTTAATTTACGAGATCATTATAGAAAAGTAACATTGATTACTGGTAGTGATTTACAATTGGTGCATTGACAATATGAGTAAAAATTGAACAGGGTATCAAATAATTTTTCTATGATAAATAATTCACACA
>NW_026267844.1:27072-29827 GCF_000697945.3 Frankliniella occidentalis
CCCCCACCACCCCTACATTCCCAACATCTTCCCACATTAAAACTCAGAATATATCGATAGTTCTATGTTTTTAAAAAATTTGCTGGCTGGACTGTGTAATCTGTAATTTTTGCGTTGAGTTTAGGGATCGTCCAGAAAATACGACTTTTTTTTTCATGCTCTGATGCATTTGGCAAAATGTTAGGAGCTCGCCGCCTGCGAGACTCGGGGTAGGCCACCCCGCAACACATGCGTGCGCTGCAGATGAGATGTTGCCTACCCACCAGGCGCCATGAGAGTGTGAGAGCTCGCACATAGTAGGCTGAACTTATTTGGCAGTTTCGTATACCGGCGAATGACGGCCGTTTGCTTTCTGGAGGAGCCCTTTAAGCTCTCGGCTTTGTCAAACAGTATAGTGCAACGAGACAGCTTCTTTCCTCCGAGTGACCACTCTCTTACAGCGCGCTCGCCACCCCGCCTATCTAAGCGATCGGGTCGGGAAGGTCTGTGCTACGGGTCCGACGACTACTTCCCGTCGGGTCGTTTTGCGTTTAATGTGCGTGTAGCAAAACACTTTTGGGGGGGCGAGTCACGGGTATCGAGCCGCAGAGGTGTCGGCCGAAATAGCAGTAGTTCGGGCCGCGCCAGGCTACACGAGTGGAATGGAACACCCTAATCACTGGCAGTATAATCAAGAACCCTCCGACCCGACTGTCCCGCTTCCAATTCCTTGTTGCAGAAGTCCTAAAAAAAACTGCGACTAGAGGTGGTACATTGAAAATGTCTGTGTAGTAGCGCAATTAAGACCCCTTCAAGGGCACCAAAACGGCCTGCTTCCTAAATGTTTGGCTAGAATAACGCCTTTTGAAAAGGCACTGAAATTTAGCACATGACAAAAGTGCCCTCTGTCATTCTCTGAGTGAGCGGCCACTTGCAGATGGTGAAGTTTCCGTTCAGGAGGCGGTCACTTTGCTACTTACCAGACACAACGCGGTGGTCGCCATGGTCGAGGAGGTGAGAGAGGGTTGAGGTGTGCGCGCGGCCGGTGCTGGAGGGGCACTGGAGGATGCCGGCGCTGCTGCCGGGCCGGGGCGTCTGTCGGATGCAGAGCTGCTGCCGATGCCGGAGCCCCCGCTCTGCTGCTGGAGTGGAGGGCGCTGCGCAGCCGGAGGAGGGCCTCGGGTGGTGGTGGGGATGGCGAGGGGTGCTCTGCGGGTCCAGGTCGAGGGGAAATAACTCCAGAAGATCAAAGTGTACTAGTTAGTATCAAAGTGTACTAGTTAGTACGTTAGTACACCCTAATTTTTGCGTAGTTTTTCATATTTTCTGCAAAATAATATCATTACGACACTATTACGCTTGATTTTTACCATTGGTACGTAAGTGATTTCCCCCTCGGTCCCAGTGGGCCCGCGAGTGTGAGACGCACACACACGCGCGCACACGCATGCGGTGGGCCGCGCGACTACCATTATTGCGTGTGGCGAGATGAATGTGTATTTTGGGTGGAACACCGCTGCTGCGGACCCGCTGTCGGACTGGCGCGAAGAGAGGCGAGGAGGGCACTCATCCAACTCTGGAACTCCCTTCTCGACCCCAAACAATCCAGGACGAGCATGAGGAAGCATTGGGCGAGGGCAAGGGCGAGCCCAAGGGGGGGGGGGGGGGGGGGGGAGCCGCGGGTGGCGCGGAGGTGCTCGTCGTGACGTCGACGGCGTGGTCGCGGTGCTGCGCTCTGGCGGGGGGTTAGTGTGGGCGGGCGTGCGGACCGGACCGGCCAAAAAGGGAGGAGTAAAAATGAGAGCTTTAAAAAGGGGGGTACTTATGTTGTGTCGAAATCAAAGGCTGACCAACAGCATGCTTGCCTCCCTACCCCCACGCCCCGCCCAGAAGGCAACCTTGAGGATCCGCATGCAGGCGCAGGGCAGGCTGCTGCTGCTCCCCCTGCTGCAGCGAGGTGCTGCTGCCGCCGCGCCCAGCGCCGCCCTGCCTTCAAGTTCCCCGTGCCAAGGTCCTGACGCCGCTGCATGCCTGCCCTGCTGCTGGCCCTTGCAGCCCGCGCGCAGCCTCTCTGGTCCAGCAGGACCCATGATGACGTCAATCCCGCCCCTGGCCGGCCCGGCCTGGCCACCGCCTCGGCCACCGCCCCGCCCAGCCTCCCAGCCGCGTCAGCCGCGTCAGCCGTCAGGTCCAGGGAATGCCCGTGCAACATTTGGAGCGAATTAGTCAAAGGGAATCTGCCTGGATGGAGGGAAATCCCACGACGGCGGCCTCACTGCACTGCCTCCTGCTCTTCACCCTTCCCCGCCACCGTTGCAGTGGGCTGCAAGTTTCCTCTCAAGTCCATGAACATGCGTGGCGGGTTTGCCTACACAGGCAGACAGCACTAGTTTTGAAAAGCACAAGTTGCCTACCTCGCCAAACATCCGTCGCCCAATCCCAATCGTATTTATTTATTTCTCTTCCTGAACGTGGTACATTTCTGAGGGCGTCCTTCGAAGGGGAAGTCCCACAGACTCGGATCGAGCGGCATGTAAACTCGTGTCGCTTTGTTGTTCAAGTCCTTAAGGGAATTTCGCTCGAATTGGCGGTAGGCCGGCCGGCCGGCTCCTTTTGCACTGTTTTGCAATAGTATGGGGCTGCCTCGTAAAGCCTCGTGCCGACCGTTTTATCGCTCTCGCCGGCCGACCCGCACCCGCCCGCGGCGGGCGCCCCGCCCGACCCGTGTGGTCCGGTGTAAAATTCGGCAATTTTCAGGGAAAATTCCTAACTTTTA
>NW_026267845.1:0-1916 GCF_000697945.3 Frankliniella occidentalis
CCCCCTTTTCTGTTCTTCCCTGGCCTTCCATCTGTACATTACTAAAACTATATTCCTTAACCGTTTCATTCGAGAATTTTAGCACACTAACGACTAAAGCTCAGCCACTACGGGCTGCTGCACGTACTCCTACGTTAAATTGTGCTGTCCGGCACCGTTCGTACGGAACAGCTGATCGCGCTGCTGCACCGTGCACTGCGCACTCGACTCACAAGCTGGCACACCTGAGCCTGGATCACCTGGTGCTTCACCGAGTCTTGTGTTACAGCCGCCGCCTAACAAGCCACACCTGCTCAGCCTCTCTACACTGGGTGGTGCGCCCTTGCAGCTCATGTGGCGCTGATGCAGCCTGTGAGGCCGATGCAAGGACGAGACTCTCTGCAGCTGCGAGTTGATGCGATGGTATGCGCCACTGAACTCGTGTGCACTCAATTGTTACGTAGTGATTGGGTGAAAAGGAAAGTGAGCAGTTGATCAATCGGCTCTTTTTCACGGTTCGATTTTGGGTTATGTTATGAGAAACTGCTCCATCCTGCACTGTCACCCTCTCACTCACGTGAAATTTTAGGTTTTTGCTTTTAGCCCGCCCTTCTGCTTTGAAAAAGCTATCCAGCGGGCTTATGCAAACGACCTCGTGTGTGTCTGTCTGTCTGTTCCACTAGAAGGAGATGTGCTAGAGACTTCAAATTTTTAGGGCATCTTAAGGTCCACTCCTAGAGAACGAAACGCCTACGGCAAATCCTGGCAACCACCCCTAAGAGTGTGAATGGGGGTATGCAAGGTTCAAAAATTCTCCCGAAAAGTATTTATGATTATGTTCTCCTAAGGGGTAACTCGTGAAAGTAGAACCCTTTAGACGAAAATTTCGTCCGTTTCGCTCTATCTCTAACCGTTTAGGCGCTAGAGGTTTTTTTTTGACGAAAATAAGCTAAAAATTGCCATATTGAACAATAAGTTGTAGAAAAAGGCCTAAAAACTGCAAAATAGAAAGAAAACTCTCCCCCCACCCTTAAAAAACGTTTTCTAAGCAGAAGGGTGGGTTGTAGTCGCGGTGCTTCACCGTTACATCCCTTCTCGAGTCTTCGGAGCAAACTCAAAGACAACGAGTTTAAGCGCGCCGACGGCCCGCTACATCATTCGATCATGTTCTTCAGCAAATCGCGTGACAGAAATGGTCGGGCCGCAGGCCCGACCATCGCCGCCGGTAGGCCAAGCAGGCCCGGCCCCTGCCGAACGGAGTTGCCGGTGGAGCGAAACGGAGACAGAAATTCAATTTTATGTAGTCTATAAGCTCTTTGGAAAGAGCAAGACTCACACATATTTTTTCAGCGGTTTTGGTGTCTATAAGTAGATCACATTAGAAACTATGGTTAAACGGTAATTCGACGTATCTCGTTGCGAGACGATCTTGCCCTCTCCGACGAATCATCTTCTACATCTTCTGATTGGTGTTTCCAGATTGAAGACCATCAGCTTGTTCAGGAAATGACACTCTATGGAGTGTCTTGTGAAAGTGTTCAACGTGAAGTTCCGCGATTCGAAATCTACAACGGTGAGTCTGCGATTTTACATTCGAACACGTTGTGGTTTGAGTGAGCTGTTTTACTTGAGCCTGCGCTGTCTTGCTTCCAAAACTGACCTTAGTGTAACGCAGTAACTTATCTTAAGTCCTAGTGCTGTGTAAATACGCGAGTGCCTCTTAACCTCTCCAGCCTCTTTGTGCACGCTGTCTTTATGCTTGCCGCCGTCTTCGCTTTGTATTAAGTGCTTGCACGCTATTGATAATTCTTCGCTACCAGTGTGAGATTGATAACATACCGCCTTCGCCGGCTTGAGCCTAGGTGCGCCCTATGACAAGATGCGCTCCACGCCAAAGTGCCCCCCTCCCCCCTCTCTTCCAGCGTGGTGCGTCCTAC
>NW_026267845.1:1996-9901 GCF_000697945.3 Frankliniella occidentalis
CCCCCCTTCCTCCTTTAAAAAGTGCGCGGGTCACGCACGCGACGTCGGTCAGTGACACGGGAAAGCCGGGCCCAGGCGAGGGTCGAAGCGTACGTCTCGACACCGTGAGACACCGTGAGCTGCACTCTGCGCATCCCTTGCCGCCCGTCGCGTAATGCGCCCCTCTCATAACCTCACTAATGTGTTGTTGGTTTTAGTCTGTTACAGGTCAACGCAACCAGTACCCAGCTCTCTCGGACCTGGACCTCGTCATGCGAGGGGGAAATCACTTGCGAAATAGTTCGTACACCTTCCTCCGAAATAGACCGAAATACGGGCGAAATAAAGGCGAAATAGAGCGAAATAGACCCGAAATAGTCGGTGAAATGGTCGCGAAATACCCCTGAAATACTCCGAAATATCGCGAACGAGGGGTGCCCAACTCGAAAAAATCGTGTACACCTGATTACCAAAAAGCGACGATTACCAAGGATTACCGAAGATTACCGAGGACTACCTATGATTACCAAAGGTTTCCGAAGATTACCACTGACAAAAGATTACCAAAGATTGCCATTGTTTAAAACAGATCTGTGGCAAATGGGAAGACTGTCGTAAGTCCACTTATGTCACAAAGTGACTTTTTAACGTATTCGTATTCAGCTGGTCTAGCTCTACAATTTACTTTTTCTCAAAAAACATGTCAGAGGCATAGTTTGGGAGGTAGATAGTGGTGAAATATGTCGTAACTCCAAATTAGAGGTTCACTTTAAAGCAAAAAGGGCGCAAGTCCACTTACGCCACTTGGCTTGAGAAACTTTGCAGTATCAGATGTCGTAAGTCAAGTTACGCCACTTTACCATATTATCAATTGAAATTTTAGTGGAACAAGTATACTTACGACGTTATGCTCAAAAAAATGATAGTCATTCCATTAAATATTTTTCTTTTGCTAGTATCCACTAAGCCCGTCCCAAAGCTACACAATGTGCGCCTAGCATATACTTAGCTGTCCTGCAGTATCCTTGTCTCCATCTTGATAGGAAATCTGTCGCAGGTGGACTTACGCCTTTCTGACAAAAAACCAGTAGAATTTCATTTGTCATAAGTGGACATACGCCACTCTTCCCCAAATTAGAACTAGGTAGATGTACGCCAGACCACGTCTCGCGTAACAGGCTTCGCGATATCTCACGAAACACTGTTACGCTGCGACGCGCCTGGCATACATCTACCTAGGCCTGCGGCGCTGACACCCGAGTCGGGCCAATGTCGTGAGTAGGCACTCGGCCCCAAAAGTCACAAATTGTATTCTTCGGGGTTTCACTTTTACGAGTTACCCTACTGGAGACCAACAAATATCTGAGAAAAACATAGAAATGTTTTGCGGTCATTTTCGTGTAGAAAACTCCCTCTGGTGCCTAAACGGTTAAGGATGGAGCCAAATGGACGAAATTTTTGCCCAAAGGGCTCTACTTTGATGAGTTACCCCTTAGGAAACAGTAAAAAAATATTTTTAAAAAAAACTTCATTTTGGGGACCTGTGGTTTTTGATTTATTAAAAATCCAATTTTCGAGCTAGAATGCTCTTCTTCGAACTCGATCTGTCTTTTTATGACACAAAACGACCCTGAAAATCCCAGGTCGCTAGCTCAATTCGTTCTCGAGTTATCGTGCGCACAGACAAACACACAGACACACACACACACAGGCAGACAGACAGACGCGAAACTTTTTGATCATGACTGGAGTAATAGGCTTCGCTATAATCGCTCAGCCAACTAAAATCTTTTTGTCGTAACCCAATTTTGCTTGTGGAAGGTCACTAGTAGAAGGTAAAAGAATTTAGACAATTGCCTATATATTCAGAAGGTCTACGCTTACATTTAAAATTGTTTTTAGTTTGATATCATGCGGAAGACGTTTTCTCTGTTTCCAGAAAACTTAGTCCAAAAAACTTACGACAGTCCTTTCATTTGCCACAGAGATTACCGGTGATTACCAAAGATTACCAGTGATTCCCAAAGATTACCAGTGACTCCCAAAGATTACCAGTGATTCCCAAAGATTACCAATGATTACCAACGATTTCCAGGAATTTCCTTGCTGGATTACTGAGTAGTTACCGAAGATTACCTGGTGATTACCGACGATTACCTGTTGATTACCAGCGATTACCTAGTGATTACCATGGAATACCAGCGATAACCCTGGATTATCTGTGATTACCAAGGATTACCGGCGATTACCAAGGATTACCGGCGATTACCAAGAATTACCGGCGATTACCAAGGATTACCGGCGATTACCAAGGATTACCGGCGATAACCAAGGATTACTGGCGATTACCAATGATTACCGGTGATTACCGGGGATTACCTACTCTGTGTACACCTGATTACCTCAGTTGGGCACCCCTCGATCGCGAAATACCCTGAAATACATCGAAACAGGCGAGAAATGACCGAAATGGCAAGAGAAATAACTGAATTGGCAGAAGAGCTACCACGAAATAACCCGTACGCAACGAACCCAAGTGATTTCCCCCTCGACGACATTCCAGCACATGCCCCGCAGCCATCTGACGACAGGACATTGACAGCTGCCGCCAAGAAGATGGGACGCTGCTGTGTGCCACACATCTCAAGTGAAAATACTGGGTCGCCTCGCCGAAAAGCTTGAGAAGATAACCGGCACTGACCGGATCAGCGCTCAACAAAGATTTGGGCTCCGTCGTCAGTACAGGCGCAAAGCTTTTCCCGCAGCGACCTGAACGCAAGTTCTCGCCGCCCGACCGGCGTGCGAATGAACCGCGCTACGGGGCTGGAAAAGGGAAGGGGTGGGGGCCCTCATCCGCAGCGCCTTCAGAAAAACGTCATTCGCTCGACGGTGTGACCAACCTGATGGTTACCCTATGGCCGCGCTCACCCGCTTCTCATCTTCATTTCAAAAGTCGACTGTGGCATCGACGCGCTGAAAACGAGAAGAGATTTTCAGGTCGGCTTTTATTCTCTCGTGAAATGGCGAAGAAGTGTCATACCAGCCTCGGCACGCTCACGCCGACAAGGTGGCGAAACACACGATACCACCCTAAGAGAAAATAGACGTCTATTAGATGTTTAATAGACATCTACTGCTAGACGGCAATTTGTCTAATAGACGTCTTCGGTAGACGTCTATTAGACCGTCTTGATTGTCTCTATCAAGGCATCTTTTAGACGTCTATCAGTAGACGTCTATATTTAGATGCCTTTTAGATGACATCTAGATATTTATAATTTTTTTTATAATGCAACCTTCAAATTCAAAAATAATTCTGTATTTTCTTCCTCTGGCGCTTTTCTTCTTTCACTTTGGTAGATCGTTATCTCGATTGTAACTCATTGAATTGATTAATTCTTCCTATTTTACCTTACCTTGGCCGGTTTCGAACCTCGGAACTGCGGATTGGTAACCCTCGACGCTGACCACTACGCCACGAGTTGCTTCCTACGTGAGGTCAGTCTGGTTCCGGTACCATTCGTCTTTCCAGACTCGGGACTCTTTCCCTTCTGATTCAGAGTGGCCAAGAGACCTACCGTTGATATTACGTTTAAAGTCCGCAGGTGTTTTTTACAAGCGAGCGATTGGGTACAATTATCTCAAGGTGATCAAAAATTTCATACCCTGCTGCGTTAAAAATCCTAAAGCTTGAACGTCTAAGGTCATAGATGGGTTAGATTAGAGTTAGATCGTCTCGGCACGTCTAAACGTCGTCTATCGCTAGACGTCTAAGGTTGTTGATGGGATGGATGAGAGTAAGATCATCTCGACACGTCTACACTGTGTCTAGTGCTAGACGTCTAAGGTCGTAGATAGAGAAGATAGGGAATAGATCATCTAGACACGTCTACACTTTGTCTAGCGCTAGACGTCTAAGTACATAAACAGGTTAGACAATAAATAGATCGTCTCGGGTCGTCTGTTTCTGGACGAAACCTAGTCGTAGATGTGAAAAGATGTCTACTAGACCTCTTTTGGTCATCTACGTCTAGTCGTCTAAAAACTTAGACCAGCTAGACGGGCATTAGATGATCTATCGAAATCTATAGACGTCTATTTTCTCTTAGGGCATCCTGACCACAGCTGACAGAATAGTACAGAGTCGACAGGAAACAAAAATCGCCGTTGAATGACACCGACACGCACCGACTTCTAGATAACGCTTCCACAATGAGGGTGAGCACTCGTTCCACCGATTTCACAACACACTCAAGTTCTGCGTGCGTCGTAAAACACGTCACATCACGCACGGCGGGAAATATAACCTCCAATCTCGCGGCCGATAGCCTTTCGGCGTTAACACACCTAACCACTTCTTTATTTCGACGAACAGAACGGGCCGACAATAAGAAGTATGATGAGGGCATAGAGCGCTCGCAGACACTGCGGGGAGGATGAGAAGCACGACGACTTCACCGACAGAAAAGTGGAAATCGACTGCGCACCCGGCGCGCCAAAGGTACGACGAAACGCAACGCGTTTCCACTATTCCATTGAAAGTTAACGCGCATGAGTAAAGTGTGACTCCTTTCTGATCCATCCTACAGACCTTCCATCACCTCCCGGACACGGCCGTCATTCACATCTACAACAATCTACCCTTCGCCTCGGTGCTACACCCGATGAAAGTAAACAGGAGGACGAGGCAGTTGGGATGGTGCTACACAGTCTGGCTACCCATTTGCATCGAGGTGGACAACACCAAATTCGCATCGCCACGCCAGGCCGACGAATTCTTTACCTCGTACAAGTAGATGGTCGGGGAGAGGGTGCCGGGACCGCGGTGCCTCAGGAGGCTGCCTACTTAACGACTCCCGGCCGATGGCGACATCGAACACCTTCGCCATTTTTAACCCTTCGACCAATCTACTGATGTCTTTCTAGCGACGTTATTCCTTTCCACCCCCGAGGGTCCAACATTACAAGGGAACCCGGGGGTGGGGGCAGACTGATCTGGTCTCACTGTGATTGTATTCATTTCGTTTGAACCATTAAAATCCTTTTCTACGATTTTTCAAATAGCGATTGCATTTTTATTTATTTTTTAAATTTTTTGGCCGTCTCCATCCACATTGCACCCGCCACAGCCCCAACCACGCGCCTGCACCGTCCATTCACCTCCCGTACAAAATATGTACGGGAGGTGACTCCGACGCTCCTTCGCCACCCCTTGACAAACAAATTTGACATTTAAAAAGACCCTCACGAGAATGTGGATTTGATTGCCAAGTCTGGTGTACACCTGATTACCACAGTTGGCTACCCCGCCTACATAATTCAGTCATTCTTCCTCTCTCTTTCTCTCTTCCCATCCTCTATCTCTCTCCCTTTTCCTTTCCCTTTTTCCTCCCTCTTTTTCCCCCCCTTTTACTCCCCCTTCCTTTCCCCATTTACTCCCACTTCCTCCCCCCTTTTACTTCTCTTCACCCTCCTTTTACTCACGATCTCACGATTACGGGTTTGCAGCTGCACACCCGTGACCCACATCTTCTCGCCACTGCTTTTAATCTGTGCTTCATCTACCTGACCTGCGGGCATGGAGTTTGCAAGTGTTGGAAAATGGCAACTTTTTCATATTGCACTGTATGAGTTTGTCATACTCATAGTCGCCCACCATCTAGCACAGCAAACTATTCTGCATGAATTTCAAGCGCGCTGCTTGAAACATTTCAAGCAAGCCGGTTTCGCTCCACTTGCTGGAAAGTTTCAAGCAGGTTGCTTGAAGTTTCAAGCAACTCTGCTTCAAGTGAGCGCGTGGGCCACTTTCAAGCAAAACGTGCAACTGCACCCTAGACGTAATGGTAGGTGCTATCGAGATGGGGTTTTTTGCGTTCGCTTTCTTAATTTGACAGTAGAGGACTACAATTACCCGCTTTGACATAAGATGGGTACATCAGTTAAAAATAAACGAAAAAGGGTACTACTCGTTCAAAAGTAACAGAAGGGTGGATGATTCCCAGCACAGGATGTCATTTCATGTCTTTCGCTTGTAGAATCGACGCATTGTTAGCTATTAACGATTTTTCTCTTCCTGTCGATTAAACGTGTCACGGGCCACAATATTCAAACTTGTTTGGGACTGACTGAGCCCGTATTGAAAGCCCAGAGGCTCAGATATGCCCTCTAGGTAATTTCCGTCAGTGTCCTCCGGCTACTAACACCAACTTTGTATCGCACGAATTTTAAACACAGACGCTCTCGGAGTGAAACCACCTCTCGAATAGAAACTTTGGACCTCTACTAACAAATTTTAGTCAGATGGCATTAAATTTCAAATCCTTACTACCAATTCAGAGTCAAAAGAAAATGTCCTCCGTAACTTACAATCTGCCGACCTCGAAGTGGAAAACAGTCATTCCCTTTCTACCGAACGTTATTCACCCCGCGGTCAGCGTGTGAATACGAAGTCTGATCATTCATCATCAAGAAACGTCGGAGCCTTTCCGCCAAATTGGAGGCTGGTGCAGAGACAAAGCTCGAACAGTTCACAAAACGGTAGGTTATGTAAATGCATGTAATTTCCGTTTCTTCTTGTAAAATTGTAATGTTTGCTTTCCGAACCAGTGTGTTGCCTGAAGAACTTTACTCATTTGATAACTTTGTCAGTACGGGTAGACGGGCAGCCGGTTTTCACCGTTTTAGGTTGTGAGATCCACTTAAAGTCACTTGTAAATTCCATCATGTGTAAACTTCCGTCAACATTTTCTTGGTTTTATCTAGTTTTTAAAGACTTTTAACATTAATTTGGCTCCCTCTTGTCACTTAGAATTGTGGCCTGTGTTTTTAGGTTAGTTTGGTTCACAAACACATTTTACAAGAGGTTAATTAAGTTGTATTTGTTGCAGGTGGGTAAAGTAAAGCCTATCAAAGTTAGTAAGAAGAGACGAGAAAGCCAAAGAAATGCTTCTGCAAAGTACAGAGAAAGTATCAGGAACCATCCAGTTTAATATGAGGCTAATAAAGCCAAAGACAGACAGCGCAAAGCGCAAGCCAAAGAAGAGGGGAAACTAAAAACTGCAGCGCAGCTCAGCAAACGGCAGCTCAAAATTAAAAGAGCCCAAAATAGGGTGTACATGAGGAACTACCGAGCCAGAAAGAAACAACAGATTGAAGATGATTTATCCGGAGTGAATGGTAAGAAATTCTGAACATTGTTTCTTTAGTTTTAATATATCGTATAATATGAGAGATGGTAATTATGTCTGTGTCTTAATTAACAAATTTTGATGACACACCCTCAACATCAGACCATAATGGAAATTATTCAGGTACTTATTTTGCATTGATTATATGTTCATCAAACTGAATTTTTTTTTGAAATATGTCAACTAATTTTACGTATTTAAATTGTTTGGCAGAATTAAATCCTAATAAACCAATAAGCACCAAGCAAAAGGTTGTTGGACGCAAAGCAGTGCGAAAGGACAGATCCAAAGCATATGTGCAAATCAAGCTTCTTGAAAAGAAACTTACTTTGAGCCAGAGAGAGGTGTGGAGACTAAGGAAAAGGGAAACACGCAAGAGGAAGGCAAAGACATCACCTAACTTGTCTCCGAAGAAAAAACTGCAGAAGCTATCTGGTGGAAAGTTTTTAAAATCTGAAGTTAGAAAAGAATTGTTTAAAGGGTTAGTATTACAAGAGGAATGTAGAAATTCACTTATGTCACTAGATAAGGAGAGGAAAAATCGATTAGTTCTTACAAGGGAACCCCGCCAAGTGTAAATTCCCGATTTTCATTCTACTTTGGAAAATTGTCGGTCTAAATATGTCATCGAAGGACACATCAAAGATTTTTGCTTAAATTCATATTTAGGGTTCATTTTGGGTATTTGTTCAAAAAGCTGCTATTTCAATTATTTTTTATAACTTTCAAGAATGCTTCC
>NW_026267845.1:10366-21678 GCF_000697945.3 Frankliniella occidentalis
TGAATTTAAGCAAAAATCTTTGATGTGTCCTTCGATGACACATTTAGACCAACAATTTCCCAAAGTAGAATGAAAATCGGGAATTTACACTTGGCAGGGTTCCCTTGTTAGTAGATTGTTAAATGGGAGACTTGTCAACAAATATAAACTTTAAAATCAATTTCAAGATATTTTCCCTAGAGTGTCCTCTGTGAAAGGGAGAAAATGGACCCAGAGTGCTACTAAGGGAAATGTACTCACAGTTAACTTTAGGCAGACTGAATCAGAAAAGAAAAAGAGCAAGGCTGTCATAGATTTTTTTGTTAGTGATATTGGAAGTTACCCTTGCCCTGGGAAGAAAGATTTTGTTATTGTTAACGGGGAAACGGTACAAAAACGTTACCTCACTGACACAATGTCTTCTTTTTACCCCAAGTTCCTCAATCAGTCACCATTTACAGTGGGCTTTTCTACCTTTTGTAGATATAGACCACCATATGTTGTTAAGTTTAAACTTAGTGGAAGGAGCACTTGCCTGTGTACTAAATGTGATAATTTTAAGTTGTTAGTGTCATGTCTGAAGTCAGCTGGAGTGATGTGTGGTAGTACAAAAAATGATGTAATTAGTCAAATGTGCTGTGATACGAATAGACCATTCCATCGAATTGGGAAGAAGAAAGGAATGAATCAAAAAGTACCGGAAACAGTACCAAAAACCAGTATGTAAAACATTTGTGAACACCTCTGTGGCACACCAACAAGTCCAGAATAATGATCTTGGTCAAGAAAACTAGAAATAGTGAACGATTTGATCCGTTTATCAATACTGTTACCGGTGCTTTTTGATTCTTTTCTTTCTTCTTCTCCATTCGGTGGAATGGTCTATTGTGAAGACTGTATGCTCCGTACCTGCTCTAAGTGTAAAAATAATTCTATTAAATTTAATGTGCTACATAAAAGCACAAATAATGTTACGTATTATAAATGGGTGAGAAAGACTGTTGCTCACAGGAAAAAAGCAGACGAGACTATGAAAATAACTACCAAAGATGAAGTAGAGACTACTGTACAAGAGTGTGTCAATGTTTTTAAGGAAATGTTACGTATATATATATGACTCATATAGGTAGAGTAATGGATCAAAGATCTCAGTGGAATAATTTGCAAGCCAATTTGACTGAAAAAGATTTACTTTTGCTTTTAGATTGGTCTGAGTCTTGGAAATGCAAATATTTTGAGGAAGTGCAACCTAAGCACTTTGGTGGGTCTCACAAACAATTATCTTCGCATACAGGTCTGGCAAAAAGGAGAGCTTTTTCCCAAACATTTTGTACTGTCTCAATGGATACTTCACATGGTCCAAAATTTATTTATGCGCATTTGAAACCCATACTTCTGAAGTATGTAACAGAGAAAATCACTCATGTTCATATTTGGTCAGATGGGCCCACCACCCAATATAGAAGTGTGAATATGTTTTATGTTGTTGCTACTTATTTTAGTGCACTTTTAAAATCAGTAAATCAAATAACATGGAACTTTAGTGAGAGTGGACATGGAAAAAATGTTGCAAATGGAGTGGGAGGAACTATTAAAAGGACTGCTGATAATGTTGTCTCATACAGAACTGATATTGTTACAATAGATGCCTTTGTGACTAATGTTTCAAGACGTTGCCCTAGCATTGATGTTTTAGAGGTACCTAGTAGTGAGATCCAAAGTGCCTATGATTTACAACTCCCTGTGCTGAGCCCTTTCAAGGGGACTATGAAGGTACATCAATATCACTGGTATTCCTCCAAGCCAACAGAAATATGTTTTAAAACCCTAAGTTGCTATTGTTCAGAGAATGAAAATACCTGTTGTAATCATTTTTGTATGGGACCACCACGGATTATAAAGGCAACCAAGAAAACTGCCAAGAAGGCAATGTCAGTATAGGCAACTGGAAACAAAAAAGGCAGAAATGCAAAAAAAAAACAACACCCTCCAGTGAAGAAGAATCCTGAACCTTGTATAAACAATACCCTCAGACGTAGTCAGCGAGGGAAAAAGTGATACCTTGTGATCTAATCTATTGATGTTTTATCATACCTTAAGTATTATTTTAGTTTTATTTAATTTTATGTAGTTTTCTATGTACAATGAAATATTTTCTTGTGTTTTTTATGACATTAAAATTTTACGACTTTTGATTACTAATTTGTTTTTTTCGACCGGGAAGTCCCCTGCGTTGCCCGCGCGGGGAGGGGGGGGGGTATGATCTTGACTGTCCGTCTCGGACAGCCTTGACCACCAGAAACACTTTTCTGGCGGCTTCACAGACCTCTTTAAACCTTTTGTAAATTCCGTCATGCATGTAAATTCCGTCATGCATGTTAATTCCGTCATCGGCTATTGATTTTCTAGGGCTCCAAAAACGCAAAGTCATGCGCTGCTGCCAGTCAGGGCTTATTGTCTGGCATCACCTAGACACATTAGAATTTTTTTGGGTTAGAAAATGAGCTTTGAAAAATTTGAAACTTGGTGAAGCAGAATGACATCCTGTGCTGGGGCTGGGAATCACCCAGGCACACTACCTCAGTTCTGTAGCAGTCAGTCCATAGCCTAGTAGTGTTGATCTCTTCAAAATATAATTAACTAAATCGTTTTCCACTTCATCCGTAAAAACTTGCTGAGTCTTAAAGTTACTTGCCAAATTAATACCTACAGGAATGTTGTCATGCTGTTCATATCATTTTATTTTCCTTGCAAGTGTGGTCCAATCAACCCCTGTTTATCTTGCTGCTTCTCTGACTTTCATACCTTTTTTAACAAATTCAAGAGCTGTTCGCATGGCAATATCAGAATGCATGCCTTTTGTAGATTTCCTATGATAATTTCGAACCATGGCTGATGGTAAAAGTGACGGCAGGAGTGAGGTAGGCTTAACTGAGCACTTAGGAATTAACCTGAAATTATTGAGAAAAAAATACCCCAAATTAGGCAAACTTATAAACAGTTCGAGTAGTAACGAAGGCATAACTTAGTTATAGGTTGCATTTATTGATCAGAAATATTGTTAAAAACCAAAAAATGAAGTATTTTTTAACATTTTTGTGGAAAAATATCATGGCTCATGGTACCCCACAAAAACTGGCTCATAGAGCCCCAAAGGTTACATCTTACAATCAGGTGCCTTTGGAGGTTAGGCAGTCATGCTTGGAAAAAATACTGACGTCGACCATTACTCCTTAAAGTCACCAAAATCGGACAGGAAAGAGAGTTTCACGATAGATTAAAAATTATGCCGTACAAAAAACAGTTCCTCTCATCGATTTTCCTCAATTTACCTAAAAGTAGAAGAAACCAAATTTACCACGCCGCCATTTCTTTGTTGTTTACAATGCCGCTTCAGGCCTTCCTGAAAATAGTCCCCTAGTGTTTCCCTTCAAACGGAAATTTTTTGTTTTGGAAGGCGGTGCATGGTGGGTGAGATACGGGTGGTGGCTAATGGTGCCCCCTGGCTCAAGTAGCCCCACCCTCCCTTACAAAATTCGGTATGCGCTGTTGCCACGTCTTAGGCAAGACACTACTTTAAACACCATAATTTCAGGAGAAATACATGTTAATACCTTCGAAAAGTACCTTTGTTGTTTAAGAAATTTCAACAACGTTGTTCTGCAAATGCACAGCAGCTTAAAAACAACGGGTATGCGTGTAAATAATGTTGTATCCCTGCATTTTAGTTGTAAGTTTTCATGTTGTCAGCAATTGCACACCTTCTGTACTTTTCCCGTGAAACCCGACCCGTGTACGAACCGTATACGTTCCATGTTCGATCCCCATGTGTTCATACAGGTAACGTATAAGGTTCGTATGTGGTCAGTGTATGATCTGTCCGCTACATACGATCCGTATGTAGACGATGTTGCGTTCCAGTACATACGCGTATGTACGTATGTATGCCTCACGTAAACCGTATACATTTGTACCGACCGCATACCTCCGTATACGCCCCGTATGTGCACATACGGACAGCATTGCGGCAGACCGGGACACCTCACGAACAGATGAGGTTGTCATATGTGTTCTGTATGCACACGTAAAGAACATGTTCGTGCCGCATACAGACTCAATGGGTGGCGGGTGGCGTAGTGTTACGTATTTCAACATTTGACTGCCAGTGAATTGCCTCCAGATGGCGCTGCAGTCAGCGCGTCTCCAACTTAAGACGTTTTTGTCTTAAAATGAGAATTTTCTTAAGACACAGTTAATTTTTAACGCTCGGAGGTCCCGACTACGTCTTGGTTAGGTATGGCGGCGTTCACATCCGTTAAGCGTCGGGACTTTGAGCGCTGCGGCCATATTTTTGAATCAGTGGACTCTCTGCTACCAACTACCCACGTCGTTTTAGGAGGAATGGCGTGAAGGTCTACGCTTATATCTAAAAATCTAAACACAAACGTCACACATACGGCGCGTATGCGTTGCGTATACGTTGCGTATACGTTGCGTACACGTCGCGTACACGTACAGGTCTCTCAGGCACATACCTGTCCCACATACAATTCGTATACTGAATATATTTGGCCACATAAATTGGGAACGTGTACTACATGTGATGGGGCCCTGACGCATAGTTACTTCGTACGTTCAGTTTAGCGGTTTTTTGTTTTTTTGTTGTTTTTTTTTTAAATTATATTTGAAGCGTTGGTATTCAAGTTGAGAACCCCATCACATGTAGGCTTGTTCGAACGGAAATTTCACAAGGAATCCAATGGGCGTATCAAAAATAAAACCGAAAAGTTCACTTAGTAAATATTCCACGAAAACGAGTTGTAGCAACAGAATGCATCTCAATGCATGCGTTAAAAACAGCATGCATCTCAATGCATGCGTTAAATGCAGCATGCATACCATGTATGCATGCTTTATATAACGCATGCAATGCATGCTGTTGGATTTTCAGAGCATCCAAATCCGTGAATGACTACGAAACATCAATGGCGACGAGATAGAAGAATTCAAGCGTGCATGTGAATTGTTTAAGTGAAGATTTGTGTGTTAAACAAGAGATTTGTGAGAAAATGTCAAATGACGGACAAAGCCAACACCAACCACATGCATCGGCGGCGTATGATGTGCGAGTTTCGGACATCGAGAAGTTTAATGCAGAAGACTCCGTGGATGAGTGGCTTTGATAGACTTGAAATCTATTTGGAGTTGATGGGGTACGAAGAGGATCATTAAAAAGTGAAAGCGCTGCTTCACTATGCTGGGAAACCTGTGAACAAGGTGCTCAGCAATGCGAGTTTGCCGGGCAAGGCGAAAAATCAGTCGTTTGAAGACTTGTGTGAACTGTTTAGAGATAATTGTGATTCTGTAGTACCGCTCGCTCGAGTTTACCGAGATAAATTGGCTCTTAGAAAACAAGGAGCTGTAGAATCTATGACTGCATTTTCCAAAGCACTTCGTGTGCTAGCGAACAAGTGTGACTATGCAGGTGCTCATCTAGAAACTGTTTTAGTGGACACGTTAATCAGGAACATGAAAAGTCCTGAAATGAAGAGAAAGTTTGACAAATTGAAAAAGGATGACACCAACACGTTGACGAAATGTACCAAGTCAGCAAGAGTGTGGAAGAGTTGCGAGGTACAGAAGCAATCAAAAACCGAAGATCTTGTCTGCAAAGTGTCAACAACTTCAAATCGTGGCAGAAGTGGGCGACAATTTCAAAGAGGACGAGGTGCCTATCTGGCAAAGTGTCAAGCTAATTATCAAGCATATTATCAGTTCCCGCCCAGAGGAGGAAGTCAAAGAAGACTCAACAGTCGTGGTCGTGGAGCACCAGGACCAAATAATCCAAGAGACCGTGGCGGCAGTCAGCTGAGAGGAGGAGGAGGTGCCCAACCAAGTGTAACTAGCTCCAGTCTAGGACTGTCTTTGGTCGAGTTTTACTTTACTGCCGCGTACGCGGCTGCTCTAGCGATTTGCCGCGTCTTTATTGGATACTTTTTTTTGCTTGATCCAAGTCATACAAATATTGTTTGCATTTGAGAATAAAATTATTTTCTTGACTGACACATCGGGGCATCGGCATCGGCTTCGGCTTTGGGCCGTTTTTGGTTCTATGGGCTCGGCTTTTCGCTCGAAGCTCGCTACCTTCGCGTCTCGCAAAAAGCCTCGCGGTAAAAGCTCGTTCTAGTTTACTCCGTTTTTGGTCCAGCTGACAGATACAGCTGCATATTCATTTTGAACTTCTAAATTTCACACGATTGAAAAAGGTTAATGTTCTCCTAATCACTTTTCCTGCCCGGGGGCCGTGGCCGCCTGGTGGCCGTCGCAAGGGAGGGGGAAGTGTACTCCAATGCAACCAACTGTGCAATCCCCATACAGCTCATTGTGCACATCGAATAGCCACATCATCTTTCATTTTAGCCTACAATTTATATTTTCCCTACATAGCTTTACAGGGATCTGTTTAGTAACGTCCACATTTCAGCCTTAAATTTTTTTTGAATGTACAAATGTTGAGAACAATTTTTTGACATTTCAATGTTGTCAGCACCAGAGTGCATGCCAGAGCATTGCAAAATCGCCTTCCGAGACCGACCGCGCCAGGCCGCGCGGTCTGTCACAGGCCGCCTGCCCAGGCGAGAGGCGAGGAGCAGAGACAGCGGGCGAGCTCCCCTCCTCACCTCTCGCCTGGCAGGCGGCCTGCGCAGGCCGTGGCGGCCTGGCGCGGTCGGTCTCGGAAGTCGATTTTGCAATGCTCTGGTGCATGCTCTCTGGGCCCACCGGGCGGACACCCTCCCGAAGTTAGCTATGGCCGAGTTTGTTTCAGTTCCAGTCTCAGCTTTAGTTCTATCGACTCGACCAATAAACAATAGGTGTTATGCCTGTGGAGGCATTGATGAATAGAGCATATACTTGTAATTTGTGCAATAAACAAGGGCACATACGACGAGCTTGCCCTGTGTCAAGAGCCCATGCCGTATATGAAGAAGAAACTGGACAAGGAGGAGAAGAGAATGTTGAAGATTTGAGTCACTTAGAAGGTGTTTATATTTCGAAGAGAGTCATGTCAGAAGAAGTTAGTGAGCCAGACAGATATCGTGAGCTAAGTGTTTGCAAGAGTGACACGTACTGCGAGAATAGTATTGAAGAGATAGATTCAGTTGAAGAAGCGAAGAGGTTATGTGCAGACATTGACAGTGAAAAGTGTGAAGATTTGAGTGAACTTCAGTGTGACATGAGTCTTGATGAGAATAATAATGCTGATTTGGAGAAATATGTGAAAAATTTGCAACGATGAAGATTGTCAGGCCAAAGCCTACTGGTGCGAATGAAAGACTATGGTAAAAATATTGCCATGGAGGTGGATAATGGCTCTAAACACTCGCTCATAACTACAAATACTAAGAGTGATTTTTTTCTAAATGTGCCTGAGAAGAGTACAGCAGTGAGGCTTGCATCATTGTGTAGGCAATTATTGTCTGCTGAAGGTGAGAGTGAAGTGCAAGTTTATGAGGGGTGAAGAGTTCATTCATTAAGACTGTTCGTGAATCCAAAGATGATTATGTGCCATTGCTGGGAAGAGTACCTCAGTCGAGACTGATGTCACATCAAATAAAACACTGACAGGTGCGATACAGTTTTGCATACACCTAGTTGCGCGTGCCATAGACAAGACTCTCATGCTTCCATGTCTGTGCTGACCGATGGGCGAATAACTCCCGTGAATATCTCCTGTGCTCCTGTGCTCCTGTGCCTGAGAGGCGGCGCTGCTTTCAGTTCCGGCCCGTAGGGCGCAGCACTTTCCGAATCCACTATGAGAAATCGTAGTTTTCGGTTAGATTTTTCTATTTGATCCAGTCGTATTAACTCTTGAAAAGAAATTGTATTTAAGCTATTGTCGGTACCAAAAGTGTATGGTCCATCGGTTAGGCGCACATAAACGGGTATTTCTCACGGTGGACACGGAGCGTGCTGCACCCTTGTGGCCGGGCGGAGCCGGAAGCAGGGCAACCGCTCAGGCCTCATTCAAGCTAATTCAAATCAATAACTCAATTTTCTAGGTCGATCTATACATGCAAAACAACGTCAAAAAGACCAGTATTAAGACTGTTTGCCTGCTCGGCCTGCCGGCGGCGTTTGGTCGTATAAGTCACTACCCGGGTGGAAGGATCTTCACTTAGACTATAGTTTAAACTGTAGTGTTGAATCTGAAGACATCAAACTCCATTTAAACTGTGGAAAAAAGTCGGTAATTTCTGTAGTTTATTCACGACTGCAGTATTGGGCTTTTGTAAACAGTTAGTCTGCAGTCAGACTGCACTTTTTATGTTGTTACATACTAAAGTTCCAATTTGCACTTGCGAGTTTAGTTAAAAGACATTATACAAACAAGTATCCATCCGTTGTTTAACTACTGAGTAAAAGTGTATTCTAAATTACACAGTTAATACGCTGGAATAACATTCTAAACAGAGATATCGGGACGAGTAATTCTGCGCTGTCAGTGTGTTACTATTTTTACAGTATAGCTATACTTTCCACTGCTAAGTGTACTTATGTTAAGACCTAAGGTACTACTCACAGTTGAAATTGTTGATTACATTAACATATATGAACACGAGAAGTATAGGTGAGAACTTTATAATGCTAGACTAAAATTTAGTGAATTTACTTGTTATTTTCACATTAGATTACTTTAGCGTTGTGTGGGTTCCGTTATACGTTTGGGATTTGAAAAATCTACTGTTAAGGATCCAGGTTCTTTCTGAAAACAAAAGTGTGCAACTGGCATACTTGGTAGTGTCTCGGGTAGTGTTCAACATGGTGCAAGGTATTAGGTGTTTGACTGGGAATTTGTAAACTTCCAAGAAGTATTCGACAGAAAATTTGAACATTTTAACGTATCCAAAGCGAAAGTGTTTAACTTTAATGTTAAACACTTTTAGTATTCAAATATGCAGTCGAACACTTAAGAGTGCACAACCTTGTGTTGAGCACTTGCACGCGCACGCCAGTTGCACAAACTTCATTTATCATTACAAAGTTTAGTTATTCATGAGATGGATGGAACAAGGGGAAAATACGCGCAAAACTACGGAACCCAGTAGTTGCTACAGTTGAATGACAAAGAAACTGTAGTTAAACTGTAGTTGGACCTGTAGCTGGGCGGGCTGAGACCCTCGGCATGACACCACGATACTGAGGCATCAGAGCTATGGCGTCGCAGTGGCTCAGTGGTCAGCGTGTCGGGATCCCAGCTCCAAAGTCCGAGGTTCAACTCCAGTCAGCGTCCGGGCTTCGACTTCAACGTTCGTAAGGTAAAGTGTAATAACTAATATGAAATATAATACATGGTAAGAAGCTAATCAGGTAAATAAAAAAAAAGTTCAAAAGAAAAAAAAATGAACAACATTTTTAACACTGTACTTTTTGAATATTTGCTACTACAGCGTTTCGTCAGATAAAACTAGAAATAAACTGTAGATAAACTATAGTAGTCCGAAAAATCAGTAGTTTTTCTATAGTTTTTCCGTACTAAAAGTAGTAAATTCTATACTTAGACATCACTAATACTGCAAAATTCTTCAGTTTAATTCTGGTTTAAACACACTTTACTCTCTCCTTTTTCACATGTTTAACTACTGTTATTGGTACATTTAAAACACAGAAACATCCTAGAGAGTAAGTGAAGATCCTTCCACCCGGGTATATACCAGGTGGCTGGTTAACCTCGCTTACTTCTGTATTTATGTTGTACCGCACGCACGAGTCCGGGCGGGTTGCATACTCGCTCGGCCCGGGGCTATAGGCAGCCTATCGCCCCGGTCCACGGCGCCTTACGGGCCGAGCGAGTAGGCAACCCGCCCGGACTCATGCGTGCGGTACAACTTAAATACAGAAGTAAGCGGGGTTAATCAGCCACTTGGTATATAGTGACTTATACGACCTAACGCCGCCGGCAGGCCGAGCAGGCCCGGTCCCGGCCGAACGGAGTTGCCTTCGGAGCGAGGTGGAGTTGGGCAACTTCGTTTCGCGGAAGGGCAGGCCTGCTTGTTGCTCTGCTACTGACCTTGGACATAATGTTGTGACTGTGGCCCTGGAAGGGGAACAGACCGAACACTCTGAATGGCACTACAGGCGGCAAGGCTGCGCCGATTATCACGAGTGCGATGACGGTCGCCGGGAGTGAAGGCGCGACCATAGTGGGATAGTGACGCGGCGGGTCCGTGTGAGCGACTGTCCTCTCCGCCTCGAATGCCTGCCGCTCAACCGACTGGCCAGCCTTAAAGGCGCTGCCTCTGCGCCCACTTGGCTTGCAGGAGACAAGCACGGGCTCGAAATATTACGGAGGGGGGAGGGGAGACGACAAACCCTTAGGCCCAAGCTTTTCATGATTTCTGCCAACCCTTGTCGTTTTGAAGGACGCCCAACACACACTATAGACAACACTCCTAACAGCTGCGGAACTTAAAAAAAAGTCATAAATTTACCATGTATTTTGTACCAAAACTTGTAAAATATCGTAAATTCGTGACACCCAAGGTGACACCCCATACTTGCTCGTCGATGAATTATACTAAGTCGACGATTGATTCTCAAAATACTGTCCGATTCTGAAAAAGCGTTTTTGAGAGCCAGCGATGGCCAAACTTGCACTGTAAAAAAAAGTAGGTAGGTTTACAGGAAAATTTTCCTTGACGGAAGTCGTAAAATTACAATTTGAAATCGTAAAAATACATGCAGTATGTATCGACTTCAAATCCCTTGGCGAGTAAAAAAATGTGCTGTCGTAAATTTACAACTTAAATTATAATTCGAGTTTACAAAATTTTTGTAAATTTACGACAAAATTTTTGGCGGGGCATATATTCAAGGCGACCAGGAGGTGACGGGGCGGACAAAACTTGCGTGGTGGCTCTGTGGACTTAGACAAAGATTGAGAGGAGACAGAACGAAAAAAAAGTTAACAACTCTTGTTAACTGTAAAACGAACCCACAGTTGGGAAAATTTAGCAGAGGTCCGTAACTTAACGCATTAGCGTTATGCGTTAGTTAGATAAATTAACCCGGGTGGAAGGATCTTTAGTTAAACTGTAGTTTGGACTATAGCGTTCAAACTGCAGTCTTGAAACTGCAGTTGCAGAGGAGGAAAAAAAGAGAAATGAGTATAGTTGATACATTAGTTTGGCAATTGAGTTTTCAGATATTTTATTATGCTACTTTTTCTGTAGTTTTCCACACTAGTTTCGCACTGTAGTTTAAAGACAGTTTTAAGACCAATTTACTATCGAGTTTCCGACATTAGTATGAAGTCGTCCTGAAAGTTGTATTTG
>NW_026267845.1:27067-27773 GCF_000697945.3 Frankliniella occidentalis
CTTATCTGGCGACTGTCTAAAAATTATCAGAACTTCACAAAGTAGACGGTCGCAAAATTACCAAATTTTGTATTCAATACTGGTAAAAATTCCGATACTAGTAAAAATTTCGAAAATACGGTCGTTGTTGCGCCGCCCATACTGTTCAAGCTCATGAACTTTATTTTTGAGGTAGACAATCTCTGAGTTCTTTTTCTTTAGCTCGGCTTTCATATCGTCGAGTTCTTGGATCACCATCTTTTAAGACTGTCGTCAAGACTGTCTCTACAGAAATGAAAAGTGGCGCCTCCGTTCTCACTCCATCCCGTTGAACAGGGCCGCGCCAGAGTTCGGCTGCGGCGGCAGCGCAGCGGTGCGTCTCGGGCTAGTCGCGGGCTGGTGGGGGCCTAAGGCAACTGCCGCGCTCAGCTTGCCCCCCACCCCTCTCTCCACGGGATCAACCCTCACCCTGCCCTTGAGAGCCCCCCCTAACTCCACCGGCAAGGACCCCTCTTTCCCCTCCCTCCTCTTTCCCCTCCCTCTCCCGACCGGTCGGAGTGACTGTGCTTTATCATTTTAGGCAGTCGTTACGTCAGTCGACTGGCGGAGCGAGGCGACCCGGCCGTGCCGCACGCGCCGCCTCGCCCCGCCTGCGCTTCCGCGCCTCCCGCCATGGCCCGCCCGGCGCACCCGCGTCCCCGCCGTCCACGCCGTCCACGCCGTCCAC
>NW_026267845.1:29467-31899 GCF_000697945.3 Frankliniella occidentalis
TAAGCATGTTTTTCTGTACTTTAACTGGAGTTTCAGAACACTAAAACTACCATATAGACACACTTGAAACCCTACTTGTGACTTAGACTCGCATGCACTCTATCTGCATTATAAGTTGAGAAAAAACTTAGAAAACTGATGCAGTCAAAAGTGTAGATCCTTCCACCCGGGAACGTGTAACGCATTAGCGTTATGCGTTAGTTAGCGTTAAACGTTAACGTAACGTTTAACAATTTGCAATAAAAGTTAAAGTTATGGGTCGTCAAAAATTATTCTGGTGTTAGTTGGAGCTTGTTCTGGCACTTTGAGTCTAACTCTTAACGTTTCATTGTATGGTCACAAGTTATAAATTATAACTTTAACGGATTACGTACCGCTTAAGGGCATTGTTAACGCCGTGGTCGCCTAGAATGCCAAAATGTTGGCTTCGTTTCGCGGAAGGGCAGGCCTGCTTGTTGCTCTGCTACTGACCTTTGACATAATGTTGTGAATGCCAAGAGTTTGCATTCATTTGAAAGGAGGCCAAAATTTGGCATTCAAGGGGGCCAAAAATTGGCAGCATCTAAAAAGAAGGCTAACATTTGGCAGTCAAAATAGACTGCCAACATTTTGGCATGCTAGGCGACCACGGCGTTGACAGTGAGGAGTTTCATGTTAAGTTACGGACCCCTGAAATTTAATCGCTCTAGGTGTTAGGTTAGGTTCCCCTGAGAGCTTTAAAGGTACGCACACGGTAAAAACGAGCCCTGGGATTCCCGGAAGTCTTCGTCATTTATGTAAAGCTGAAATGCAGATGAATGCGAGGAACAAGGAAACGGAAGTCACCTTGCTAAAGCATGGCGATTTCCGTTTTATTCTTCCCCGCATTCTGCTGCATATCAGCTTTACCGGAACGGTTTCTTGTATTTGCTCTTATTATGAAAAAGTTGCATAGTATTTTCTTCGCAAGGTTACGCAACAGTTTGAAAAATGCTCGTGACCTCTTGTCTCATGCGGTTACGTCGCGATAGCGTGGTAATCAGAACTAGCCAGATCCGGCCAACGCCGCACAGATAAGCACGTGCGACGCCTGATCTAACACCTTATCACCACTGTGAAAACAAGCAGGCCCACCTGTCTTTGAACCTCTATTCTTTGCAAGCATTTTGCAGTGCGCTTCGCTCCGTTCGGCAGGGGCCGGGCCTGCTTGGCCTGCCGGCGGCGATGATCGGGCCTGCGGCCTGACCATTTGGCGGATGGTCGATTGCGGGCGAAGTGTCAGCGGTGATCGGATAACCGGGTCCTTGACGGGCCAGAGGAGGCGGGACGCGTGCACTGTGTCGGTCGCGGGCGGAGGAGGCTGGTAGGTTGCCTACCCGGGGACTGGCAGGCGCTCCTTCTCGACGTAGAAGAACGCCTTAAATCGCAAAATAGGAAAGAAACTCTCCCCCCCTCCTCCCCCCACCCCAAAAAAGTTTTCTAAGTAGAAGGCTCACGGTGCTTCACCGTTACATCGCTTTCTTATGTCAACAGGGCAAGTCTTAGAGACGAAGGGTTTTAGCGGGCCGAAGGCCCCGAGGGGTCCCCCACTTCCAAAATAGGTGTACAACGAGTTGGCGAGTTGACGAGTTGCCGCGAGTTAGGCACGAGTTGGGATCGTTCTTAGGAGAGTTTTGCGCTATTTTTCGCAAATTTAGCGCGAGTTTTGGAAAATTGTCGCGAGTCGGCGCGAGTTCTTGCGAGTTTGACGCGAGTTGGACGCGAGTTGGGCCCGGGCAAGTGTACAACGAGTTGGCTAGTGGGGGACCCCTCGGAAGGCCCACTACATCTTCGATTATGTTCTTCAGCAAACCTGAACTGGTCGGGCCGCAGGCCCGACCATCGCCGTCTGTCCTGTTCAGACCATTCAGTGCTGTTCAGTAGCTGTTCAGTGCAGGAATGCACCTAGTTATACATCCGAGCAACTTTTATGTTTAGTAAAGGTCCAATTTATTCTTTTGAGCCCAATTTACCAAAAAATTTGTTCATGGTTTGACTTATATATCCAAATTCCAAAATATGTTACACACTGCCCATCACTGCCCTTACCATCAAATTATTTTCTGTATGAATGGATACAAACTTTCGTATCCATGTTAAAAATTGATTTTTGGATCCGAAAGGATACAAATCTTTGTAGCATGGATGCTGATAAAACTGCCTATCCAAACTACAGGTTTTTGTATTAATTTTTTTTACAGTGAACCTATTGTGTTGTCCTCTGTGGAGCTGGACACTCCTTCCCTCCGGCCCCTTGCCTCCTTTAATTTGGCCCAGCCTTTTTTCGGTGGATCACCATCTTTTAAGACTGTCGTCAAGACTGTCTCTACAGAAATGAAAAGTGGCGCCTCCGTTCTCACTCCATCCCGTTGAACAGGGCCGCGCCAGAGTTCGGCTGCGGCGGCAGCGCAGCG
>NW_026267845.1:32594-33052 GCF_000697945.3 Frankliniella occidentalis
TGGTTGTTGTTGGTAGTGGTGGCCCGGCCGCCCCGCCATGCCACAGCCTGGCGCCCCCTTCCCCCTCCCTTCCACCTCTCTCCCGCCCGGCACGGCTCGGCCGGCACTCGGCTGGAAGCGCAGCTCTGAACTCTGAACCCGGCCCGGTCCGGCTCGACGGCCGGCCCGGACGCCCCGCCGTGCCACAGCCGGGTGCCCCCTCCCCCCAAGGTAGTACAGTAGGTAGTGTCATCAGACCCCTCGCGATCTTATTTGTCGCCGCGCCGGTCGTCGCCAAGGTCCTACAGTAGGTTGTGTCACTTGGGGTATCGTGCTCTCATTGGTTGACTGATCGTGACGTCAGCGTCAGTTCGCTCGCGCTAGATTTGAAAATAGCTGTCAACTCAATTTTATTTTAACAGTAATTAACCGAACGGACTATAAAAATATACCATCGGTGTGGCATAAACAAGGTGTGG
>NW_026267846.1:0-1753 GCF_000697945.3 Frankliniella occidentalis
TCAGGGAGAGTCTCAGTCGTGGCTCGTCGCTCGGGCAGTGAGGTTCCCAGGGGGTGTTGCCGCTCGGCCCGCGCCGCGCCCTCTCTCGTACGCACGCCGGTCCGCCCGCGCCGGTCCGGCCCATACCCCCGTGCCGGTAGCGGTCTCCTCCCCCAGCCCGCAGCCCCGGGCCGCGTGCCCAACTGTGCTTCTGTGAACGTGTTTGTGGACGTGTGGTATTTGACCTGCTGCTGGAATTCGCCGGTAGTGCGGTGGCTCCTAGGTGAGTAGAGGTAGCTAACCACCAGCGCCCCGGTCTGGGTGGGACTTGGACTGGGACTCGGACTCGGCAGTGCAGTTTCGCCAACTTTGAGAGTGGGCCAGTTGGCCGCGCCGGTACCGGCGCTCCCCGCCACTCGTCGGCCTGTGTCTGTACTGGGCTGCACTCTGTGTCTATCCGCGAGGAATCGCCCAGATGTGTCTGCTTCCGTCGGTCGTGCTCGATGCAGTAGTACTTTCCAGAATATGTGTTTGGCTCTGATGAAATGAAATGGTACCTCGCCGGTCGTTGAACACTACGCCTCTTAGACATTATTTCATTTTCGCTGGCGAGTGTATAATAAGCAGGCTTTGCGCATGCCACCCCCACCCCGCTCCCCCTCCCATGTACTGACCGGCTACTTGCTACTTAGATAATCAATCCAAATCAAAACCAACAGGATTCGTCCTGTCGTGGCAGAAAGGTACTCAAGTCCGCATGTAAAACGGAAGCTCACTCATTGTTTCCGTCAAGCCGGTATGAAAAACTGTTATGGCGGTTTAGGCTTTTCCTAACCTCACCTCTTTATTTTCCACAATCGTCTGCAAAGGACAAACAAATGAAAAACATAGTCATACAGGTTCAACGGCTTATTGTGTCATGTTCCTGATGCGATGCTTACATTGGCAGTAATGAAATGCCCTTCTAACGGCGCGTACGTATTACCGAACGCCTCGGCGTGTAACTCTGGCCGGCCTGACCGCCACGGCTGCCCGACGCGACGTCGTTACGTGTAACGAGGGGCTCGGCTGCTGCAGTCGCGCTCGTCTTGTTGCAGCGCAGCGAGCGCAGCGCTTGGTTTTATTCAGTTTGCACGGCCCGCGTCCACCTGCCGGGCCTGGTGCACCACGCCACACCCACCCACACGGCCCAATCTGCTGCACCGCGGGCCATCGGAAATAATATTGTGCATCGGGAAAATTATTGCAATCAAAGGGGTCAAATATGGCACAGGGTCACAGGGACACTCAAGCGGCATTTATTCATTCAAAACAAAATAAGAAAAAAATAAAAAGATGAAGCGCGTTTTGATGTGTCCGCTTTGGTTTCAAACTTTCAATACGAATTCAATACCTCTAACTGCCTTTGCGGCTGACAAACGCGGCTTAGGGTCCGCGAACTGACGTGTGTGTGAGTGGGTATGATGCACCCCTGCGCCGTGCGTTCCCTGCACACAGGACATAGGGGTTTTGCATCACAGTTAGGTGCCTACCTTTCAGGCGGCTCACTACAGACGACGGGGGTCATGGGGATTTGGGAGGAGAGGGAGCGTTGTCCCCCCTGAATCCGCGTCCCTGCTTTGTGGAGTACGTATTCTCTGTACTCCGAGGAGCCATCCCCCTCCCCCTCCCAGCCGGTGCGGTTCCCGAGCGGGCAAGGCACGTCCGCGACGTCCACAGTAGCAGTCTTGTCGCGGAATCTGTTGGGTCCGGGAGGTAGAGGCGGGGGCGGGGC
>NW_026267846.1:1803-2919 GCF_000697945.3 Frankliniella occidentalis
CCAAGGGGTACCTCAAGTTGTCCTCCCCCACCCCGGGGGGGCAAGCGCCCCCCGTCTTGGGCAGGCGCGGCGGCCCGTGGCGCAGCGGGGCGGGACCGCAAGAAGATGATATATTGCGGGACCTGTCCATCGTCCTGGAGGGGCTGGGCTCGGCTCGGCTCTACACCACGCCACCACCGTGCGTTCTCCACAATAACCCCGTCTCTCTCTCTGTCGCAGGTTAGGCAGCATGGCGCTCGCCGCGGTGGCGCTGCTCGCCGCGCTGGCCGCGCTGGCCGGGCCCGCGCACGCCGCCCCGCAGGGCCTGCAGCAGGACGGCAGCGCCTGCCAGCCGGACAAGCTAACCGTCTACAAGATGGTCATGCACACCTTCTGGTCGCGTGACCGCTTCCCCAAGCACTACCCGGACTGGCGGCCGCCGGCGCAGTGGAGCAAAGTCATAGGTGAGTACCGAGCAGCCGAGACTTTGAAGTTTGTTTCCGGACTTGTGTGCCGTTCGTTCGCCCTTCGTGAAAAAAAAAAAACAACCCTGAAAACAGATCCGTTCGTATGAACCGGGAGAATGGGTCCCGGCTCGGGTCCCATTGCCCGCCCTCTTTGGGGCCACCCCCGGCCCTATCATCCATCTCTACCCCACCCTGTTCGACCCCACCCCTTGCCCATCCCCATCCTCAGCTCCTCTCCCCCACCCCACACCTAACACCACCCCATCCCTTCCCAGTCTCAGCCGAAGGCCAGATCATGTTTCGCACCGACTACAAATGATCGTTGTGTTGGTCTCCGATCCCCAAGAGGCAAGTGGCGCACACTCGACCCCCCCCCCCTTCCCCCTCTCCACACCCCAAGCTTCCGCCCCTGCACCCGACCCAAACTGGCCGCTAAGCCCCTACCATCCCCTTGAGCGAGACGGGGGGACTCGCTGCCTCCGAAAAAAAACCTCACTCATAATTTTCCATCTCTGTCGTCGGTCGGAGACCGATAATACCTGGGTAATGAGAGCGAGAAAGAGAAAGGTGGGTGAGGGTGAGACAGAGATGGAGACAGAGAGAGAGAGAGAAAGAGAGAGGAAGAGAGAGAAAGAGAGAGAAAGAGAGAAAGAGAGAGAGAGAGAGAGAG
>NW_026267846.1:8199-9316 GCF_000697945.3 Frankliniella occidentalis
CTCTCTCTCTCTCTCTCTCTCTCTCTCTCTCTCTCTCTCTCTCTCTCTCTCTCCCCCCGTCTCTCCACTTCGCTCTGGCGAGATGGGCAGTGAGTGAGTGATTGCGTGTGTGTGTGTGTGTGCGCGCGTGTGTGTGTGTGCGTGTGTGTGTGTCAGCGAGAGAGAAAGTGAGAGAGAGGGAGGGACGCAGAGACGCCCTTAAGGGAAGGGGGGTGAATGTAGGGCGCAGAAGTGTGAAGGTTAGAAAGAGGGCAGGACGTCCACTCCAGGTGTGTATAACGCTGGGCCCCGTGCTGCTGCCGGAGAGGGGGACAAAGTTATCTGGGAGGGGAGGAGGTGGGGAGGGGGGGGGGGTTACTGCCCCCTGCGGACCCGAAAGCCTCCCTGCAGGACGGACGCGCACACTCCGGAAATGGATGATCCTGTATCATACGACCCGGGGTCCGGCCCGGCCGGTGAGTGGGCCGAGCACTCCGACCTGGTCCACAACGCCTGCCAGGTAGGCAATCCAGCTGGCTGGCGCGCACAAGTGTAGCGGCCGGCCTACACAGCACTCTGCAGGGGCCCGCCTGGCAGACCCCCGCAGGCGCCGCCACGTGCACTACACTGGTATTTCATTTTGTATTTTCCTTTTTTCTGTAGTAGTTTTAAAGGAAATTTTGGCTTCCTGTTCTGTTCTTTATGTGATTAGAGTGTTTATCGTGCAGTAATGAAAATGTTAGTATTATCTGATACCTCGTGTAATAACGGAGAATTTGATTATTCTCTTGAACGGTCCAGTAGTAAACCGCTTGAGGCTTGAGGCAGACTGACGGGCACGCGGGTTGTTGGGGGGCACAGAGTAGACAGAGACGAGGTGTATATGGGGTGCGGTGCGGGGAGAGGGGTCGGCATTGCGGTTGTTAGACCAAAAAAGGGGAAATAAAAAAAAGAAGAAAAAAATGAAAGCGAAGAGCGGACGCCCCTTTCCGCACATGGCCATGCAAATCATAGCGTGCACCATTGTATGAAGACAGTTGACTCCCCCTCCCCACCCACGCCGGAGGGGCGCCCAGGGGGCACATTGCCGCCGCGCCGGGCCAGCCGCAGTGTCGTGCCCCCGGCGCAGTCCCCCCCC
>NW_026267846.1:10395-11658 GCF_000697945.3 Frankliniella occidentalis
GAGGGGGCGGGGGAGGTGAAGTGCTTGCGAATTTCCGTCTGTCCACGGCCTTCCTTCCTATGCCTTTACTGCCTCGGCCGTCCTGCTCCGCTCACCGGCATGTAGAGTCTCCCTCCTCCCCCTTTCCCCCCTTCGCCCAACACTACCGCAACAGCAGCCATCAGCGGGCCGGAGGGATTTGGCCGCAAACAGTACACTACTGGCAATGGCCAGCGGTGCGTGGGGAGCAAGCAGTGCGAGTGAGCTGAAGATGAGTCCTCTTTCAAAATCCGTTTTTCTTTTCTTTTGGTGAAACGGTTTCGCATGACGTGCACACAAAGTTACACAGTTGGTTGCGATCGCCTTACCCCCCAACCCAACCCTCTCTCTCTCCCACGAGCGTGCAGGTAGGAGGAGTGCAGAGGGGGGTACCCTGGGAGAGAAAGGCCCAAACAGAATACGTCATCGAGGGGAGCGAGCGTGCATTATTGAGCCGACGGGCGCGCCGACTCAACGGGGCTCGGCTTGCACCCCGGCGTGCCTTGCGCCCGCTTGCGTCCCACCCAGCCACGGCCGATCACTCGCCCCACCCCCTCGCCTTCAATCCACGCACTGCCTTTTGTAACACGCCCTCCACCCACCACTAGCACCCAACCTCAGCCCTTGGCTGTCAGTAAAGTAACCCCTGTGAAATCACACACACACTCACTCACTCACTCACACACACACACGCCCGCACGCACGCACACGCACGCACGCACACGCACGCACACCAATCTCGTAGCTGCATTTAGGGCGCACGGGGGGGCTTTAGTTGGATGCGGGGTGCGGGTGGGGGATTACCGTCTACGTGTACGTTCGGCCAAGCTGAGCACCGACCATAAACCGCAACCGTGTTTTTGCAAACGAAACAAGTTTGTGTTTTCGATTTTTGTTTCCGTTCCTGCTCGCGAACAATGAATGTTGTTCCCGCAGCAGCAGCAGCAGAGCGGCATACTTGATAAAAGTTGCCCATTTCCCGGTGAAAGAGGCATTCTTTTTGTCGTGAATGTTTTGTCGGTTACGTTTTGTGGTTGGAAATCTTTATTATTGTATAGTCCACTTGTAAATGAAAGGTTTCTATGCTGCGGTGCGCTGCGCGCTGCGCTCGGCTGGCGGTGAGAGGGTCATGAGTGACACCACATGTATCAATAATGCCCCCCCCTCTCTCTCTCTCTCTCTTCCTCTCGCTCCCTCTCTTCCTCTCTCTCCCTCTCTTCCTCTCTCTCCCTCTCCCTCTCCCTC
>NW_026267846.1:12778-14726 GCF_000697945.3 Frankliniella occidentalis
CCGCCCCACCCCGCGCGCCCAGATCGCCCCTCTGCTCCTCTTTGCGCTGCCCTCTCCTTGAGTTCACGGACCCTCTGCGGCAGTCGCTGCTTGCCGCTATTTGCGAGAATCCCCCTTTCCGCATATGCAACGGCCACGGTCGGAACTATTGCGACGTGCGCGTCACAACGTTTCGACGCACTTTTCACAGTGTTCAAGAAAGTGCTCAACCCAACACTTCAGTGAATTTAACTGCTACTTGTTGCCTTAAAACTGTTGAACTCCTCTCTCAACTCCACACATTAGATAGAGAGAGACCGTGTCCAGTTGAAGGAAGCTAAACACATCGATGAACACTTATTTAAAATGTTATAGGGTTGAATACGTTGTTTATCAGTGTAGCCACAGTAAGGGAAGTATTTGTTTATTACGTAAGCGTTTCTGGCCCCATTAATTTTCTTTTACTGCGGGCTCAGAGTCCGTGCCACCGTGACGTTGCTGTCCGATGGGAGTACCGTCATGCTGCTCCAGAGTCTCGGCTGCTCACCCTGCCTGTTTGTTCATTTGGCAGTTCTCTTTACTTCCGTCTGGTGCTGTCCCCTTTGAGGCGGGCCGTTAGAGTGTGTGAGCTCGGTGTGCTCGTGTGTGTGAGTGCGGGGTGCGGCGGGTGGGGCGGGGCGGGGCGGCAGTGCTCGAGGCGGTCTTGTAGTGACTCCGCCAGTGTTCCACCTTCCCACGGTGTCCCCGGCCTCCGGTACAGGCTTGCTCTGGCCTCCTCCGCTCCCCAACAGCTGGTCCCGGTGAGAACGGGGGGGAGGGAGAGGGAGGCGGTGCGTAGCGGTGCGTGGCGGGTGCGGTGGGAGCCCCTACCCGCTAACGTGACAAAGCTTTTAGGCCCGATTCGGCAAATAATTACATATATTGGAGATGGCACGCCCCCCCTTCCCCCTTCTCGACCCTCCCCGGGTGACAACGGGTCCCGATCCGTCTTCTAGGGAGCGAATACCGGCGCGACGGGTTGTTTGGGTTCCAGCCGGTTTCAATAGGCGTGACGATAGGTGCTGCTCACTCCCTCTCTCTGTCGCTCCTCTCTCTCTCCCTCTCGCTCCTCCCTCTCTCCCTCTCGCTCTCCTCTTCTCTCCATACGCCGCCAGGTAAATATTATTCATTGGGACAGTGTTTGCGCCCAGTGTGCGATACGTCTCGGTACGCGGGCCGGGCTTACGGGAAGGACTTGGAGGCTTGGTAGAGTAGCGTGCGGAGGAGGCTGTAGTAGGCGGTGCACTGTCGCGGGCATACTGTTACTGCACTTTCTTACTTGTTAATAATTCATGTAGCCGTGAAGTCGTTTTCCAACAAGTCGAACGGTTCACGCGGCTTACAACTACCGCCAGCTAAAGTTAAACACAACTGCAGCAGAAGCGGGGGAAGCATAATGAAATGACGCAAATATGTGACGGCCATACGGTAACGTTTTGTTAAGATTACTTTCGGCCGGACTTGTGAACCTTGGTGGGAAATTAAAATAATTTATAAATTACGAAAAAGTAAGCTACGGTAGTCAATTACTGTGAAAAATTTCTTCGGGAAAAGTTTCCATGTGAAATGTTGTAAAGGTTCGATTTCAAATTGGGAAGTTGCAATATTCTTTTGTTTGATACTTCTAATCGACGATCAAAGAGATGGTTCTCCGAAATTAACAATCATTGATTGTAAATAAGCGTTAACGGTTTTAATTCATCGAACTTTTCGCCCAGTGGTCGGTGTGAACACTGATAAACGAAGTGTTCAACTGCTCAACACTTCTAAGTGTGCAACTGTAAGTTAAATACTTGCAAGTGTGCAACTGCAAGTTAAATACTTGCAAGTGTGCAACTCGGTAGGTGTGCACTTGCAAGTGTGCAACTCCTCGGTTGAACACTTGCAACACAGTAAGCGTCCAATCTAAGGAAGTGTGCAACCGAGGAGT
>NW_026267846.1:16630-20586 GCF_000697945.3 Frankliniella occidentalis
GCGCGGCGGCCAACTCTCGTCACTCGAAATTTACACCGCACAGAGAACATGCTCGATTGCAATCACGCGCAATAAATCCTGCTGCAACAGGCCGGGGGGGGGGTGAAGGAGACGCCGCCGTTATTGTACCGTTGTGACGTGGAGTGGGTCTTGTTTCTCGCAGAGTGTGGCGCTGCCATGCCAGCCTCTCTAGCGGCCTCTAGCAGCCTCGAGCTGCCGCCCACCTCTACTGATTACGCCCCCGCTGTCAATTATACGCCACCGCGCCGCGTATCCCAGTGATCTGCTGCGGCGCGTCGTGAGTGTGGTGGGAGCGGGGAGGAGGAGGAGGAGCGCCCGAGGGGTAGGCAACGCTTGCACACCGGCGCGCGGCGCTCTGGAGCTTGCCTACGTCACAGGCGCTATCGGGAGGAGGAAGGCAACGTTGAGAAGCGCCTGGCGGGTAGGCAACGCGTGCACACCGGTGCGCGACGTTCCGGAGCTTGCCTATGTCGCAGGCGCTACCTATGGGGGCCGCGTGTTGGATCGCCTGGCGGGTAGGCAACGCGAGCACACCGGCGCGCGGCGCTCCGGAGATTGCCTACGTCGCAGGCGCTACCTATTGGGGCCGCGTGTTGGAGCGCCTGGCGGAGGCAACGCGTGCACACCGCCGTGCGGCCCTCCGGAGCTTGCCTACATCGCAGGCGCTACCCGTGAAGAGAACCTAAATCTTCCCCTCCACACACACACGCGGCGCTGACCTAACCGAACCAGGCGTAAACGCGTAGCAGAGATGGGACAGCCCGACCCGACGACGGTGACGGGGGGTAAGCCCGCGTAAGCTCGGCCGCGACTGCTCACCAAACCCACCCAAACCCATCCACACCCGAGCACAGACACACACACTCTCTCTCTCTCTCTCTCTCTCTCTCTCTCTCTCTCTCCCCCACACACTCCCACACACAAACACACACACACAGACGCTCGGCGCCCACCAGGACTTTGTTCTGTCGTGTTCCATCTGGTCGCCGCGGTGGCTGATTTATTTCTCATATCGGAACAAAACTGACAACTTGTCGGATTGTCTGCTCCGCCTCCGGGTTCGCGGATCGAAATAAAAGCGTATATGTAAAGGTGTTTTGTCGTCGCCCTCGTCTCTCGCTTTTGTTGTCGCATGCATACGTCAGACACAACGTCTTCGAGAGCAGCCTGCTCGCAATTTTCCGCGCTGTTCGCCGTGGCAACTATAAGGAAAAATCTATGAGGAAAAATGAAGGATAAAATACAAAAAAAATAAAAATAAGACGTCGTCGTGCTGAAAGATGTCCCCGCAGACCCGCTGCAAGGGTCCATCCTTAATGCATGGAAATGGCAGTCGGGCGGGGCCGGCAGAGCCCCAGTGTTAGCAGCCCTCCCCCTTTCCCACCCGCCCCGCGGGCCTGTGGGGACGTACACGGGGATAACCCGGCAAGGGAAGGTTAAACATTTTCCGATAACACCGAATTTATTATGCTAATGCACAGCACAGCGAGGCACGCGGTGCTCCGCGGCGGTGGGGGACAGAGACCCCCCCTCCACCCTAACCACCCTTAAATGTGGCGCCTCTGTCGTTTCCAGGACGGATCGCTCGACTTGTCCTCTGTCCCACTGACCCGGAGCGCGACTTTCGTATGCCACGCCGCCACCACCCGCGTCTTGGACGACAGTAAGGCGATTTGCACTGCAAATTTAAGGGCGAGGTTGGATTGGAACGGCGTGGAACTGAGTGAACAGGGGACGGGGTTAGAAGGCAATCGACTTTACCTTTCATGGTCGGTCGCCTTTCTTTTGCAGGGAGGACCGCTGGACTGTCTGACCCCACCAACCACGCCTCAAAAATATTCGACGCGCGTTTTTTGCTTTGTCGGAGAAGTTTGTCTGGTTTTGTGTTTGGAAGGGTGTGACGCGATCGGGGAGCCATGCGAGGGAATGCAATGCAGCACACGCACTGCAGGGAGGGAGGAGAGAGAGAGAGAGAGAGAGAGAGAGAGAGAGAGAGAGAGAGAGAGAGAGAGACTTTGCCCCGGGGCCTATACTCTCGGGTGCACACACAGCCGGGCGTTCCGCGCGCGACCTCGCTCCGCTCCAATGCGGCAGCGGCAATGGGGAGGGAAAAAAGTTGTTTGGCTGGGCGAAATCTTTTGACAGGCTCGGTCCAGACGGACGGACGGACGAACACTTGGAGGGGTAGTTTAGTCCGGCTCGTGACTGCAGCGTTCCGTTGCCCTGCCTCTCTTGTCCACGTCCACAGCAAACTCTTACACTTGAGGGAGCCCCTTCCCCCTATTCCGGATCTCTTGGTTAACTCTATGATCAAAATGCTCAGCTGCGCGAGACAGTTAATTTTCATCGCCTAACCAGGTTCTGTTCGTGGAGTGCCGGACGGGAAATAAGACCCACAGGCCGAGGATTTTGTGACTCACCATGTGTGTGTCCTAGGCCACAGGATCGGATCTCGTCTTACTCCACGGAAACGAGAGATGAACCTCGGTCTGATGGAAGGACTCGGTGGCTGGGAACTCGGCCCTTACTCGTGATCCGGGCCTGGTGGTCCAGTATTCACTCTATACTCCGAAAGGGAGAGACAGGAAAGACAGGGAGAACAATAAACGTCTTGTGGCACCCGTTGTTTTGTCACGCCTGCCTGTGCGGGACAAAATGCTGTGCCATGGATTTGTTCCTCCGCGTGTCCTAGGGCACACCGGAGGTGCGACGTGACACACACCGAGTGTCTCGGCATGTCGTCTCTATTTATTCTCACGCTCGGGAAGCGAGAGAGAAGTTCCCGACTCCGAGATTTCCAATGTCAACATTCCAAAGTGTCGATGGACGCTAAGCCCGCCCCGAACACCGGGATGGCATCTCAATTATTATTTCCATGCTTTCTTCGTCCCCCCTTCCCCGGAGTGAGTCGGCACGAGGCGGCCGCTCGACCCGAGGCTCGACCGGCCCCTGGCGCTCTACTCGGCTCGGAGGCGCTTGGCTCGCAGGCGCTTTGATGTCTCAGCATTTTTCACCCCGCTTGTCCCCCCCTGCTGGTTCCTCTGGAGCGGCGCGCGGGCCGCTGGCGGCGGGACTCGACGTTCCAACGTGAACTTGCTTTCTCTCTCTCTCTTTCTTTGATTTCCTTAATGGACCGATGTCGGGTTGCCTTTGGGGACCCTGATGTTGCGGTAGACTCGGCCCGCCGTTCGTTGCATTCTGCCGTGGTGGTTCTGCGTCATGTTTGGTTCAGCCGGTGTGGAAGTAAGTGGAGGCGGCTGCACGCACAGGCCGGCCGCCCCTGCTGACCCCTGACCCACAAGCGTACGCTCGCGGCGCTATTTGCGCTCTTCTTTTTCTTCGCCCTCTTGTTGCTCTCCCGCGCCTTCTCTCCCCGCCTCCCTGGAATGCCCCCGCCCGTGCCGTTGTTGTGGACTCGGCGGGAGAGAATTTGAAAAATTTTCCGCCGCGGCGTGTAAGACTTCTGGGTAGAAGGGCACAAAGGCACCTCATATTTTCTGCCATTCACAGAGCACAGCGGGTGAAGCCGGAGCGTGGCGGGGCGTGCGGTTCCCGACAGTTGAAGCCCACCTGAAGCCCCTTGTCAAGATGTTCATTATGTTCTTCTCCCCGTTGTACTGCTGGCGAGACTGCCTGCGAGGGTTACGTCAGCCCCCTTGCGGCCCCTTCTCTCCCTCTGGCTCTCCAGCACCCCTATCCCCCCCCCTCCTTTCTAAGTAAGGGTTAGAGAGAGACTTTTTCCTCGCCGCACTACACAGCACCGCGGGGTAGTGCCGAGCGTGTCTGTGAATAAGGCTCGCGCGCAGAGCGCTCTCCTCTGCCCTCCAAATTTCCCTTGCAGGCTTGTCGTGTACGACCGCGCGGTGCTCTCCCGGAGTGCCTCGTGGGTGTGGAGAGTGCCTCGCGGGCGCAAGGTGCAAGGTGACGAGGGGGAG
>NW_026267846.1:23687-25578 GCF_000697945.3 Frankliniella occidentalis
TGGGGTCGGTTTGCATCCGCTTGCGTGTGTCGGCCATGTCTGCTCTCCATATGCATGCGGCGGCGGGGGTGCGCTGCTGCCGGCCTGAACCTCCGCTTTGCAACCCACCCCGGACTCTTGTCCCTCCCCCGAGTTCTCTGTCTGAGACACTGTAGCAGCCAAAGCCATGCTGCTTGTGCTGTTGTTGACCCAGTTCCTAGTAGAGATGCTCACCTCCGTCCGACCATAGCCCCTCGCGCCCCGTACCCGCCCCGCCACGCCCGGGCCATGCCCCTATCGAATGGGGGGTAGGAATTTCGCGGTGGCGCAGCGAGCGTAACTTGAGCTGCAAACAAATTGAATCCCGCCGCTGCGCCTCGCCCTTCTTTCCCGCGCCTCGAGTTTCCGCGTCCGCACCTCTCCCTCCAAAGTGAGACACACAGGTGTGTGTGTGTGTGTGGTGCGTGTAGGGCTGGATGCCTTGTGTATATTTTACCTTTTTCACCCCTAACCTCCCAATCTCCCCATTTAAGGAGGACGCAAGGCCACATCATTCTCCTCCTGCGGTATGTGTGTGGGGGGAGCAGCGTCGTCTCGTCGTTAAACCACTGGTCGAAAGGGTGCGGCGCGTAGTATGTTTGTGGGGTTACCCTACTGTGTGGCCGCCGCGGAGGTGAGCGAAAGAATGATTGATTAACAGATTTATACCAAATCCGATAGCTAAATCAGAGAGAACTAATTATTTTGCTAAGTAACTAAAAATCTAGTTAAAAATTAGCTATGTCGCATACTGTTTACATACCTTGCTACAGATTTGGCTATGTAGCTAAACATGGCTAAATTTTTGGCTCCATCATCAGTCATCCCTCATTTAGCTATTGGTTTAGCTTCATAGCTGATCATTTTTTTTCCCCGTGTGGCTGCAGTGAAGGCTGGACTGCAATGCCGAGGCCGGACGGGCCGGACGGGGAGGCGAGGTGCACCTGCTGCGGTGCCCATTTGGCCGTGACCGAGCCGTCTGGGTCATCTCCCGGGGCGCCCCTGCAGGGCAGGGTTATCCCCCCCCCCTCCACTCTCCCCTCTACTCACTGTTTGGGGGAGACAGGAGCGGAGCAGAGCGCCCGTTATATTGCCTAGTGACGTCGGGGAAAAAGGAGAAGGAGAAAAAAGTAGACGGCAGCTTTGCGGTGCGCCCGCGGGTTGGTGGGCCAGCAGTCCTGGCGGCGGGGCTGGTGGTTTGCCTCCGGCCGGACTAGTAGAGGCCGTACCCGGCCTAGGGGAGCGGAGCGAGGTCTGTTGGCCTCACACAGACAGACCCGCTGTCGGCCGGACTAGTGGAGACCGCGCCAGGCCTAGGGGAGCGCGGAGAGAGGTCTGTTGGCCTCACGCAGACAGACCCGCTGCCGGCCGGACTAGTATAGAGGCTGCGCCAGGCCTAGGGGAACGGAGCGAGGTCTGTTGGACTCGCCGCCGGCCGCGACTAGACCCAGACCCTCCGCTACCTCCCGCTACCGACCGACTGCCCGCGCTCGGCCCGCCCCGACAAACAAACTTTGTTTCCCAAGTCCGGTCCATACAGCATCCAGTCTCTGTGGTCCCTAGGCTAGGTCCAGGGCTGTTATGTCATTGCCCCGTCCCTCGCTCCACCCCCCACCCCCTACTCTCACCGGCCTCACCCCCCTTTTAACCCCCTCTCTCTTCCTCTGTCTCTTTCCGGCGAACCGGATCTGCTAAACGATGCTGTGCGGCCTGTGCCGCGGTCGGCTGGACCAAACCACAGAAAGAGAGAGAGAGAGAGAGAGAGAGAGAGGGAGAGAGAGAGAGAGAGAGAGAGAGAGAGAGAGAGAGAGGCCAAAAGAGAGACAGAGACCAAGAGAGAGCGAGAGAGGCCCTTTCCCTTTCTCGGAAATGC
>NW_026267846.1:28687-29903 GCF_000697945.3 Frankliniella occidentalis
GGGAGAGAGCGGACGGGAGGCGAGACAGTGAAAACGAGAGAGAGAGAGAGAGAGAGAGAGAGAGAGAGAGAGAGAGAGAGAGAGAGAATGACGTAGAAACAGCCACACACAAAGAGAGGGATCGACGGGGGGTGGGGGCTCTTTAGATGCTCTCCATCTCAACCTCTCCTGCTTCTCTCTTTGGTTTCGGCTGAGCGCGTCTTCGCTGACTGAGAGGGACAGAGAGAGAGAGAGAGCAGGACACGCAGAGAGGGGCGCTAGTCCAGGAGGACTGGTCATTCAGCGTCCCGGGGCGAAGGGATCGATCAGTTTCTCTCGTTTGGGTTCACCGACCCTATGTCTTCGGCTCATGGTCTGAGCATTTTTCTTTCCTCCCTCTTTTCGGTGCTTGCTCACTGAGGAACGGTGCGAGTAAGGGGCGGGAAAAGAAGAGAGCGCGACAGAGCGAAAGAGAGAAGGGAGATGGGAAGAGTGGGGAGGGAGGAGTGGGTGGGGGGTGTGGCAACACATGGGGTGTGCTGCGGCGAGACAGTATGTGGCGCTCAGAGTGAAAGTGAAGGGCTGAAATCGCCCGGAGCGTCTTGTGAATCTCCAATTCCCTCCCCTCAACCAGCTCTCCCGGTCCTAAACTCACTTAGGCCCCTCGTACGAGCTTCCCCCCCTCCTCGCGTCCCTATACCACCCTCCCTAATCTCCTGGCGTGTTGGTAACCGTGGCTCTCGGCGCGACAAATATGCCTCTGAGTCAAACTATAATCCACTCGGCACACCCGCAGCGCCGCGTCGCACCACCCGGCTGCTGGCGTAACACCGTCACTCTGTTGTAAGCGCTGTTTGTAAAACGCGGCGTGCTTTGCAAAGGGGAAAATCGATTTATCAGAGAGAATGCCGGCGGTATGTCGTTATGTTGCATATATTTGTAACGCTGACGCGGCTACTATGGGCTGGTAATTTCCTAGACTGGAAGAATTTCGTTCGACCAACGCACGGGAATATTCACGTCTATGGCGCGGGGGGAGGGGGTTCTACGAGGGGGGAAGGGGACTAAATCGACTATTGAAGGCGGGTGATCATATATTCAGCGTGCAGCCAGATGACTTTGCCGTATCGGGAGACCTGTCCGAACCAATGGCTGGAGGGTTGGGGGGTGAGAGAGAGGGAGAGGCAGAGGGAGAATGCGAGAGCGAGAGAGAGGGAGGAGAAAGGGAAAAGGGGGG
>NW_026267846.1:32590-35026 GCF_000697945.3 Frankliniella occidentalis
CTCTCTCTCTCTCTCTCTCTCTCTCTCTCTCTCTCTCTCTCTCTCTCTCTCTCTCCCTCTCTCCCACCCTCCGCGTCCTCTCTCTTTCAAGTTGAGTGGATTGATACAAGCGCGGCGGGCTCCCTCGAATGTGTTTAGATAGAGCCTCATCATTCGGGGACAGTCAGTTTGAGAGCGTGGCGGGACGACGGGGTGGGTGGCGGTGGCCGGCGCCTGCTACCGCTGCTACCGCTGCTACCGCTGCTACGGCTGCTACCGCTGCTACGGCTGCTACCGCTTTAGGTGGTTCCACCCTGAAGCGAAAGTAGCGTGAGAGGACTGCGTTAAGGTTATTTACTTGTCATTTGCTCGAGGACCATGCACCCCCCGGTGATGGGCTGCCTGCCTGTGTAGTGGTATTTCCAGTTTAGCGTGTTGTGTAATTTGATGGAAGCAACCACCTGATGTGCTTTGCTCACACACACACACACACACGCACGCACGCACGCCTGCGCCCATACAGGCACCGCATCGAGACGTGTACACACCCACACATAAGCTTCCACCTCACACCGACACACACGCACACACACACTCCGAGCGCCTTCCAGACGACTTGACGGCAGATTCTGCCACTGCACTGCATGGCACATTGGAAGTTGGTGAGGGGCGGTTGTGCGGTGAGGAAAGCGGTGGGTTGCGACGTGGAGGAGGGGGTGATGGTGGTGGTGGTGGAAGTTTCCGCGACTCGGATCTTGTGTGTGTGCAAGGACACGAGGGAGAGGAGGGTGGTGGTGGTGGTGGTGAGGGTTGAACCCCCTCTCTCCTTACGTCGCCTCCTGTATTGTGGCTTGCTCAAAGTTCACAATCCTTATGGGTTCGGAAGCTTAATCCCACTAGTCCGCGCCGCGTGTTCCCTGCTGCTGCTGCTGCTGCTGCTGCTGCTGCTGCTGGTGCTGCTGTTGGTGGTGGAGGAGTGGACCTTGGAGGCAAACTCCTTAACTCCTCCCGCCCCAGACCCGGGCCGAGCTAGTTGCGGCTGCGCGTTATTCGGCCGCGCTATCAGCGTTATTGGACATTGGGCGCAATAACGCCGCCGCCGCCGCACTCCTCCTTTGCTTATCTGCGTTATCGTGCAGTGCGTCGCCGCCGCCGCCGGTGTTCTCTGTGTGCGTCTCATTGTGCTCCTCATCTCCGTTATCGAGGCCTTCCCTCTTGCACGGCCGCGCCGGCTGCTGCTGCTGCTGCTGTGAACGGCGCCACAGCCCCGCCCCGCCGCGCCCCGCCCCACCAGCCCAGAGGCTGCGAATTCGTATGTACAACACGACACACGGCCCGGAATGCCAAAGTGCGGCCGATAAAAAGAGAGGGTCGAAACTTTTTAGCAGATGATACGTAGTATCAGCAGCTTGTACTCAAGTAAAGTGCAAAAGTCCGTTTGTTAGTTGAAGCGTGAAGTTGTCAGTTGTCAGCGTCAAAAGCAGAAACGCCGTAGCGCTGCCAGCCGGACGCCGCAGCGCTGGCAGCCGAACGTGGAGCGGTCCAGCCAGCAGCCAGCCTAAAGTATTGGGGGAGTGCGGGAAAAGCGTCCCGTCTCGCGCGGCCACTCGCCGTTGCCTTCAAGCGACCAGGGTCACACGAGGTTCGAGGAGGTAGCCCGGTCTTTTGCCTAATGCCCGGGCTCCCGCGCATGAATGTGTCGCGCCCCATGCCCCGCGTCGCGCCGCGCCCTGACAACGCAGCGCCACCGCGCCGCGCCACGCTGTGGTCCGGTTTTATGACGCTGGGCCGCACCGCGCCGCGCTGGGGTTAGGTTTTATGACCTTGTCGATTCTCCGCTAACGCTATATGACAATAAGGTCATTATACTACGTGATGGACGCCCAGTGTCTTTAAAAGTGGTTAAGATATTGGTCGGAGTTGCATAGTAGGCACAGGTTGGTGTCCATCGCTCTTTCGCGCTGCTCTTTAAAACAAAGATGAAGTTCGTACGACAATTTCGACTTCAGTGTCAAGGTTAAAGCACCTGTCAGGGCGTAGGACACGCAGCCTCGCACGCCGCGCCACACGCCGCCACGCCGCTCGCCACCGTTCGCGGCGTGTGACGCCGTGTGCGTGTGTGAGTGCGTGCGTGGCACGCCGTCCCGCGTCACCCCGCCCCACACCAACGTTCAACCCTGCCGCTGTGTTCAACGGTGATGCGTTCAACGTTGCCGTGTTCAACGGTAATGCGTTCAACGTTGCCGCGTTCAACGGTGACGCGTTAAACCAGTTAAACGTTGTCGCGTTAAACGCCGACGCGTTAAACGCCGACGCGTTAAACTCCGCCGCGCTCGTTGCTGTAACATGTTTTTAGTTGTTGGTTCTGAGCGTTACGTGAGAAGTTAAGAGTAAAAGCTCAACGCTATACGTGTAAGTCATCTGCTTTCACGTTAGCGTTAGCGTTAACGTTTTTTT
>NW_026267846.1:36221-37624 GCF_000697945.3 Frankliniella occidentalis
GGGGGGGTCTCACCAGCTCAGGCACCGGCCAACCCCCGGTGGGGGCCGCGGTGGGGGGCCCGGGCCCCCGGGGCCCCGCACACTGCCGGGAAACAACTCGGGTAAACTAACAACTACTTTGCTGGCGTCCTAATGACTGAGCCGCCGAGCTGAGCCCGCGCTCGCTCGGCCCGCGCTCGACATATTAAAGTTGTGCGACATCCAATCATTAAAATAATGTACAGGCAGTTACCGCGACACGACGAAAGAGTTAAAATACTTAGCCAATTTGGTAGATAAGCTCAGATATTTATTCGTGGAGAGAGAGCTGAAAACCAGGCCGTCGCAGTTGTCCAGGAAAATGCTAATATTTCAGCACTCTTAGAGAATACCTCTCTAAATACACTAGTATGAGGAAAGGATCAACTAGAAAATGCATTAGCTATTTTAGCCCATTTTCTTTTGCATGCTAAGCGGAGATTGTGTTTTCAATTGCGAATTCATCACGGAAGAACCTGCGATTTCCATTCGCGATCAGACACGTTGACGTCGAGGCCATGAGAATGTGTTGTCGCGATGGTGCTCCAGGCGCGCAGGCGCGCAGAGACGAAAAGTGTGTCGTCATACTTGTCATGGCGTACTGTAAGCTCGTCGACACAGTTGTCGATGTATTTGTTCTCTGCTCATCGGTTTTCCTCTTTCCCGGTGACTGCCACCTGCCTCTCATTATTTGCCGAGCAAACGAGCTCTAGCGGGGTGCGCGGGACTCATTGCCGTCGATGCTTTCACCTCGGCAAACAAAGTGCGCGCGAGACTTTGAAGCGGTCGGCTCGGGCGGGGGATAATCCCGCAAACTATGGGCGGATCGGCTGAGTGCAGACTCAACTTATGCACTTTGTCGGTCACGGTGTTGTTTCTGCTGGCCGAATTAGCGGCCGCCGAGTGAGGAAAAGGGATCGGGAGAAGAGCTGGGCAATAATGGGCGTTGGGCGCGGCAAGGAGGTCGGGTCATAGGGTGTGTGTAGGCGTAAGGGCTTCTGCTGCGGCGATGGGATGAGGGAGAGCAGCCCCGGCAGACAACAGGCAGCCCCACAGAGGCGCTCCCCGAGCAGCTCTCCCCCTCGCCGCTCTGCTCCCCACCACATCCAAGGGAGCGCGCCGAGGAGGAGGAGCACAGCGAGCGAGCGGTGGAGGGTGTGTAAGCAATATGCAAACAGAAAATGTTATTGGATGCTTAGCGCGGTGGGATCTCGGTGCGGCGGGCGCGCCGGAGCGAGCGTGCTTCTCTGCGGAGCGCCCGACAAGAGCGGAAATAGTTTAGGCATATGGTCCCGCTACGTGCGTGCGTGCGTGCGCGTTTGAGGCCCCAAAAGGCCTAATGATCCCCAGGGAGAAGGTCGGGAGGTTCCGGTTTAAATAAAAAA
>NW_026267847.1:0-293 GCF_000697945.3 Frankliniella occidentalis
TTGTTGTTACATCCTATACCCAGCAGACGATTCTACACAGGGATTCTTCACATGTAGAGCGCACTGCACAAATAGGAAGTGGTTTTCATTTTTATACATTAGCCAGATTGGCAAAATTCCACATAAAACCATGCATACCTGCTTTACTATGTTCACTTCTTCAACTTCAATAAAGTTTAGGCCGGCTTGAATTTATAGGTACACAACAAAATGCACTCTGATTTTGTGTGCAAAAATGACAAGAACCACACGTCTGAAAGGCACTGCGCGTTCACTATGCACACGTTCGACAC
>NW_026267847.1:4948-5344 GCF_000697945.3 Frankliniella occidentalis
GTTTATCTCTGATTCCCTCTCGTTCCTCCGCGTTGTTCCTTGTTTGAAGCTTTAACCCTGCCCTCTTCTTCCCTTCCTAGTCTATCGCAAACGCACACCATACTTTTTGTCCTACCTTTACTGCACCAACCTGAACCACTGGGTGGCTCGGATGTAGTACACTATGGGACGGTGCCGGGCGTGGGCCGCGGAGCTGACACTGCTGGCCTGGCCCGTTAGGCTCCGACTCACCGCCCCGCCGAATGAAGACTTCATTAGCGCTATGCAAAGTCGCTTTTCCAAAGCCGGCGCGTGGCGGGCCGACTGCTGTTGTGTCTGGAGGCGCTCGCTCCACCTGTGGGTACGGCGTGGTGGAGTTTATGCGACACAAAATGTGTGTGCCAGACAGAGTGAAAC
>NW_026267847.1:6044-6336 GCF_000697945.3 Frankliniella occidentalis
GCCGTATCGTCATCGGGAGGAGCTGCACCGAGCTGCACTGTGCGGTGTGCGCGAGTGTTTGACCTGTCAACCCTCGCAGCGTGAGCGTGCTCGGGCGTGCTTGGCAGGTTGAAGCCCCCACAACCAGTGCGGTGTGCGCGAGTGTTTGACCCGTCAACCCTCGCGCGGGCCCACCTCGCAGCGTGAGCGTGCTCGGGCGTGCTTGGCAGGTCGAAGCCCACACCCAGTGCGGTGGCGATCATCACGACTGGCCCCGTCATTGGCTGCCGCCCAGACCATCCATCCAGCTAGG
>NW_026267847.1:7060-7460 GCF_000697945.3 Frankliniella occidentalis
GAAAGAAATATACCGGTTGTGTGTATCAGAGAGCGTAAGGCGCCATGGTCCCTGCGTAAACACCTAGGGGTGGACCTGCAAGTGCCTGCTAAAGTGGGCAACAGGCGCAGGATTTTTGATGAGGATTCGAGCAACAAGAAGTGGGTGTCTGGTTGGCGTCTTTTGTCACCCCCACTTATACGGAACCTCATGCACGCGTGCGGACGGGTTGCCTACTCGCTCAGAACGTGGGCGCGGTGATCAGAGGCCAACTAGTAACTGCGAGAGTGGACAGAGAATCGGCCACCCGGTATACGTATGCCCCAGCAGGGCAGGCCCCGACAGTGGCCCGCGGCCGCTGGCCGCACACTTCCTGCTGCAGCTGAGAGATCCCCTCTCGGCCCGTTGAAGGTCTGGCGGG
>NW_026267847.1:8005-8263 GCF_000697945.3 Frankliniella occidentalis
TTCACACCCTTTCAGTTGTCACGCGAGGCCGCATCAACGGCTCATATTTGAGTGATTTTTTTAACTCTGCCAAATGGGGAGCTGTGTAGGTAGGGTATTGAACGAACGTGTCGAGCGTGTTGCGTCTCTGTAGGAGGCAACATTGTTAGCTCGTACACGTTATCACGCATACTCATGGATTCGTTTTGTCGGCCACGGCGCGTTGGCCCTCTGTTTTCTATCCCACTCTCTCCTACTCCTCCCATTCTGTCTCTTCGT
>NW_026267847.1:8345-9276 GCF_000697945.3 Frankliniella occidentalis
CTCGCCTCTCGCCCCGCCTACCCGATACAGTGAAGGGTTAAGCTTGCAGCGAGCGTGGTGCTCCAGCCACGAAAGAGACGCAGTCTCGAAGGCCCATCTTTTGTCGAATGCTGCTCCTGCTCTCGAACTGCAGTTTCGACCAGTTGCTGCTTCCAGTTTACGGGTCGCCCGTTCGATTTCTCGCGACGTCGCGCGCCGCCGCCGCCGCTGTATCGAGCTCGGTCCTGGAGAGCGGCGGCGAGTGGCGCCGCGGGAGAAACGAGAGGCACTTCACGGCCTGATTGGGGCCGTCGCTGCCTTTAAGCGGCGGGGTGAGAGAGCAGTGAGTCGCAAACAAAACTGAAGGCCTCGCACCGGAGGCTCCGACTGCTTGTGTTGTGCCCGCAAACAGCGGCGGCGGCAGCGTCAAGCGGGCGCAACTTTCGTCTCTGCCGCGAGCCCTGAGCAAATGTAGCGGAGAGTGGCCCGGGGCCCGGTGCGCGCCTTCAATGAATGAAAACTAGGGCGCTACTCTATCGCCAATCGCGATTGAATACCAATCAGGTCTGGCGCCTGCGCTGCGTGGAGCCCACCACCTTCCGTCCTTCTGGAGCGTCCAGCTAGAGGGACTTATGACCTGACATGGATTATTTTCAGTTCATAGCTACCCCGAGAGTGGAGTGTTACGTCTTCTTGCTCATAGCGAAGCGAACTACTACTGGAGCCATAGCCGTTTCTCGGGGTACGCATTCAGAAACGAGGATAACAACAACGAGGAGGATCTGACTGCATGTTTTGGGTGCGCGGCACTTTTGTCGGGGGCGTAGATGAGGGTGATCACCCTCAAGGTGGTGAACCGGCAAGCAAAGGAGGGGCGTTGTGGGCCCCGCCCGACACCCCGCCTCGCCTCATTATCTCCGCTCACTGATATTGATGATGGTTCGCAGCCACA
>NW_026267847.1:9470-9923 GCF_000697945.3 Frankliniella occidentalis
AACCCCGTGGGCTCCGTCCACTCCCGCGACGTCAACGTGCGAGCAGGTCGGTACTCCATGCTGGTGACTCTCCCCCCATTGGCCCGGCTCGGCTCGGGCTCGCAAGGCCTTATGGGCGGAAGGAGAAGAGCACAATTCAGTGACTGTCATCACGCGACTTCCGACCGCATATGGCCTGCATTCCGAGACACCAAAAATATTTCTGTAAATGAAGGCAAATTTTAACAAAATTAAGTAACCATAGCATTTTGTAAAAACGCTATATTATATTGACCATTCGTTGTATCATCAAACTAGTCCGTCAAGAACCTTCCTGTTGTCAATTGAAGAAAATGTCGTAAATACGCAAAATGATTTTAACAGAGGATGGTTGTTGGTTTGCCGTAGCCCAGATACCCAGCTGCACCCCGGCCCGGCTTGAGCTAAGCCCAGCCTGCCCCAGGCGGGCCTGTC
>NW_026267847.1:9973-10353 GCF_000697945.3 Frankliniella occidentalis
ATATTGAACGCTAAAGAACTCTCTGCTCCCCTTGCAATGCTATGCCCTGGCTGGCTTTGCATATGGCACGAGGTTGCACGTAGATGAAAGTCGAGTCGAAAACACACCACCAAACAAAACACAGCAAAACCTAAATTTATTGATTTTGGTTATTCATTCATTAAGCCTGCAGAGAATTGAGGACTATTGTCATATCTCACTCATACACTGCCGATCAAAAGTAGCGGCAAAATTCACCGATCAGCAGTGTATTATGTGAGGATGAGGACTGTAGATTATGACTCAGACTCAAATACAGTAGGAAAAATAATCTTGCTCTCAGGAGGAAAGCGAGATTTTTGGGGTCACTGATCTTACATTCCTGAGCGAGCAAGATATTT
>NW_026267847.1:11904-12341 GCF_000697945.3 Frankliniella occidentalis
TTGCCCGCTGGGCTCGATGATTATGTGAGGCTGTTAAGGCGGGTCAACGGCGTGGTGGGGCTGGCAGCGGCGCGGGAGGCCTCTGTGTCAACGCCCGCGCGAGCGCCACGCCGCGCCGCGGACTGGCAAGCGGAGCCCAGCTGGCTGGCGCCTGTGGGTCGCCAAGTGCAGGCGCAACCGCGCACTCCATGAGGCGGAGAAGCAGGGTTAGGGTGCGGCCCGCGGCCCGTCCAAGCTTCGCGTCTTCCGTCTTTGTGTGCCGTGCGCGGGAGTTTGGCAGAGGTGCGGCCGCGAATAAACGAGTCTTTCTGAGTCACCGGCCCGGCGGCGCTCCGACGGTGCGGAGCCTGAGCGTGACTCAACGTTTGGATTGCCTCTTTCGCACCGGTCCGGGTCCGTGAGTCCCGCCCGAGTCACCGCGAGTCACCTCATGGGGT
>NW_026267847.1:12809-13165 GCF_000697945.3 Frankliniella occidentalis
GCATTATTAATTTCATGACGGTGCAAATAGAGTGTTGTCGGGAACTTACCAGAAAAAAAACACCTTAATATCATGAATAACTAAAGGGTCGAACCCTGCTGTAAACGCTTCTGCATTTTAGTAAAAACGCAGAAGACATATCAGGTGGCTGATTCAACCCGCGCCCTTCGGTAGTTATGCTGTACCGCGTGCCTACGTGTGGGTGGGTTGCCTACTCACTCGTCCCGTAAGGCGCCGTGGTCAGGGGCGATAGGCAAGCCCGCCTGCATGCCTGCGTGCGGTGCATAACTACAGTAGTGCGCGGGATGAATCATCCAACTTGTATGTTTTGTCGGGACGATGTCACGTACTTTTGT
>NW_026267848.1:0-2701 GCF_000697945.3 Frankliniella occidentalis
GGGCGACATCTCAGGCATGTTGCCCTCACCAAAGCATCTTTTTGTACAAATACCCAGGCCGACACAAAAGTTGCCTTTCGGAATCACAGTGTAGAAGGGCAAGATTTTGATAGATAGATAGATAGATAGATATAACGCCGAGCGAGACAGAACCAAACAGGTCCGGGCACGGTATTAAGGCCGCCGGCACGGGGTCTCGTCGGTACCTAGAAGAGGGTGTATAGCAAGTCGACCAGCCCCCTATGTAGTTAGCGTACAGCGCGTGCCACGCGGGGGCCCGCCACCGCGCTCCGCGCGCGGCGGCCGAGGGTCCCGGTAATTAAACTCGTGTGCAGATTAGTGCAAGGGCAGGGGGGGCAGGGAGGCACCCTCAAGAGCGGGGCGGGGCAAGCCCCTAGGCGCCCCCCAGCTGAAAGAAAGGACAACGTTAGCTGTACACACACTCTAATCAAGCAATCAGGCACAGTACCCGGGTAAGGGAAGGGGAGCAAACCAGAGCTAGTCCTCCGCGGAGCTGGAGGTGGAAGAGTCACCGCGGTGGTAAAGCTGCTCCCGCGGCCGCGGGGCAGGTTCATCGTTCATCCTCGTCAGAAGAGCCCCTCAGCGGAGCCGCATCCCTGAGGTACGCCGAGAGGGCCACCTTGTCGTCGTAGAGCGCGCCCCAACCCCCGGGCGGGGGAGGCAAGCGGGCCAGTCCTTCGGCCAGAGACTTGGCGAAGTCGAAGCAGGGCCGCCCCTGCTTGCGGCGGCCGCGCCGGGGGCGACGAAGCCAAGCGCACGGTGGAGGGGGTGGCCGGCCGGGCACCGCGCAATGTGCCCGCGGAATTGCGTGCGCGCCATCCGGACAGCTGCCGCCGCCGAGCGCTGGGGCACATGGAGCTCTTCGAGCGCCGGGCCCGGGCGCGCCACCGCCCGGAGCGCGCCGAGGATCAGGCCGTCGTTGCGCCGGAGAGAGGCCCGGGTGCGCTGCGTCTCAGAGCCTGTGCCCAGCTCGTAGGCGATGCCGGGCCGGATGATGGTACGGTGGAGCCCCTCCAGCACGGCAAGGGGGAGGCGCCGGTCCCGGAGCGCCGGCAAGATGGCGGCAAGGGAGCGCTGCACCCGCCTCACCCGGTGGTAGACCCCGGGTTGCCGCGACAGGGTGGTGGTGAGCAAGGCCCCCAGGTACACCAGCTGGCTCACCTGCGGGACCTCCAAGCCAGCCAGGCGGGCCACCCGTGGCAGGGGAAGCAGGTCCGGGACACGGCTGCGGACGAGGTACTCGGACTTGCGCAGATTCAGCTCAAGCCTGACCTCCGCCAGCCCTGCGCGGAACGACGCCAGGAACCCGGTGATGTCGTCCAGGTCGTCAGATAAGACGAGCACATCGTCCGCGTAGGCGCAGATGACGGGGACGAAGGTCTCGGCGCGTAAGTCCAGCCTGAAGCGGGGGAGGCCAGCGACCACCCGGCACCATGTGGAGAACCAGGAGGAAGAGAAAGGGGCTGACGCCGCACCCCTGCCGGACTCCCCTCCCGCGAAGCACCACCGACGTGGCGGAGCGGCCCCAGCGGATGTAGGTCCTGTCCGTGAGGGCCAAGGCGATAACCCGATTCACCATGCTCGGCGGGACCCCGGCCTCCACCAGGACCAGGGCTTGCACCACGAAGGCCTTGAAGACCGAGGGACGTGAACCGGGGTGCCGACCCACCAGAAGGCGTCCAGGACGCGCCGCACCAGGAAGATGTGGTCGTAAGTGGAGCGGCCGGCCTGGAACCCAGCCTGATAGTAGGGCAGGGGGGGGGGGCAGTCTGCAGAAGGTCCAGCAGGTGGAGCGCGACCATCTTGTAGACGGCCGCGCACATGGAGAGGGTACGGAATTCCTCCGTCGTCTGCGGCCGAGGCGCCTTGGGGATGGGGTGCTAAAGCGACGTCACCCAGGCCGACGGGAAGGAGCAGGCCTCCCAATGGCGCCGCACCAGCGCCGCCAGATGGTCGAAGAAGGCCTCCGGGGCATAGCGGAACAGCTCCCCTGGGAGACCGTCCGGCCTTAGAGCCGTGCCGGTGGAGAGGCGCCGCGCACACGCCATGAGCTGGGCCGCGGTAGGGGCGTAGTCGACCGGCGCGGCCTCTTCTGCCAGGAGCGGAGGCTGGTCCCCTACCGCCTGTTGCTGGACCGCCGCTTCCCAGTCCCGCATAGTCGGCCCAGCCCCGCGGGCCAGGACCGTGCGCCGTGTACGGCGCAGGAAGCGGTACAGGAGGTTCATCCGCCGCGCCGGCCGGGTGCCTTGGATAGCCCCACCTGGTACTGGAGCTTCTCCCTCTTGTGGACCCAGGCCGCAGCGCGCCGCGCGCGGACCGCCGCTCGCAGCAAAACCTCCGCGTGCCTGTCCCCAGGGGCGTTATGGGCCACTGGGCCACCGGCTGCGCCGCCTGATACTGATGCACCGCCGCACGCTGGCGGGGGGTCAGGGGGGAGGCAGGGGCGCGAAGGACAGCATTAGCGGCTGTCACCAGCACCGCGGAGAGCTGAGTCCAGGATAGATCACCCCCTCGCGCCCCTACCGTGTTGAGCGCAGCCTCAACGGAGCGGGAGTAGCGGTCTTGGAGGATGGCCGAGCGTCCCAGTAGACCGTCCCACGCTTGCAAATATTTTTGAGCACACTGGATTACTGGGCAGATTTTGATTCTTTGTCGAAAAATAAGGTTGACGTGTCTGAGG
>NW_026267848.1:7856-9873 GCF_000697945.3 Frankliniella occidentalis
TCGGCCCAGCCCCGCGGGCCAGGACCGTGCGCCGTGTACGGCGCAGGAAGCGGTACAGGAGGTTCATCCGCCGCGCCGGCCGGGTGCCTTGGATACGCCCCAACTGGTACTGGAGCTTCTCCCTCTTGTGGACTCAGGCCGCAGCGCGCCGCGCGCGGACCGCCGCTCGCCGCAAAAACTCCGCGTGCCTGCCCCCAGGGGCGTTATGGGCCACCCGCTGCGCCGCCTGGTACTGATGAACCGCCGCACGCTGGCGGGGAGTCAGGGGGGAGGCAGGGGCGCGAAGGACAGCAGTAGCGGCTGTCACCAGGACCGCGGAGAGCTGAGTCCAGGACAGATCACCCCCTCGCGCCCCTACCGTGTTGAGCGCAGCCTCAACGGTGCGGGAGTAGCGGTCTTGGAGAATGGCTGAGTGTCCCAGGCACTCCGTGGTCCAGACCTCGTGGGGGTTGGCCGAGGTCGGCTCGGCCTCACCAGCCGGCGGCGGGGCAGGGAGGGCCTGGAAGGGGAGCTCCGCAGGGGGGGTTTAGCGAAGCCACCACCATCTTGTGGTCGGCGTTGGGGTGCAGGGGAACGAAATCAGCACGTACCTTATCCAAGCGTGGGTAGTTACCAAGTACGTGGTCCAGTTGTGACGTGGAGCCCGGCGCCCCCCGGAAGCCACCCCGCCGCTGCCAGGTAATCTGACAGTTCCGGGCCCTCCCCAGGGTGGTGTAGATCTTGAGCCTGTGGAGCTGGGCGATCCCGATGAGCGCCGCCCCGGCCGCGTCCGTGGCCTGGACGTCCTCGTTGATCTTGGGCCGAGGACGTCGGGGTGCGCGGCGTGCTCCGCGGGGCGATGTGGGCGTTAGAGTCCCCCAGGACCAGCTTCCAGTGGCGCGGCTGGGCCGACGCCAGACCGGCGTTGATGGCGTCAAGGGCGCCACGCTGGCCAACCGCCCGGTCCTGGGGAACATGCGCCCCGACGACGGTGAAGTGCATCCCCCACAGCACGGGCTCAGCGTAGATGACATTAGGGCTGAGCAGGGCCGAGCTGCGCAGGACGACCTCTGGCATCCCCCGGCGGACCAGCAGCCCGACCCCGCGAAACCCGCCTGGAGGGGCGCCCTCCAGGACCCAAAAGTAGTGGGCGGTGGTGAGCTCCTGGCGGGGGAGGTGGGTCTCCTGGAGCACCGCCACGTGGACATCCTTGGCCAGGGGCGCGGCGTCGATCGCCTCGCGAACGTCTGGCCGGCCTGCCCCGCGAACGTTCCAAGTGGCCACCACGATCCGGCCACTCGCGACCGGCGAGGGGGCCGGGGGCTCCGGGGTGACCCGCAGCGAGACCCCAGGCGGGGCCGAGCCCGGCGAGGAGAGGGAGAATAGGCCGCCAGCGGAGAGCCCTCCAAGAGGCGTAACTCCTCGCGCCCGCGGAGGTTCCGAGCCGCAGGAAGGGCCCGCCTCAGCCAGACCCTCGCGGGCCGACGGGCCAGGCACCACCGCCGGCAAGCGGCTTAACACAGCGTCGAACCTGGGCCCTGCCGGGCCGTCGGATTCCAGCAGGACAAGCGGCGGGAGGAGATGGTCGGTCGACCCCCAGGCCGGCAGGACCAGCGTGATCGCTCCAGTGCCGGCGACCACAATCTTGACGTCCCGCCGGAGAAGGTCCGCCAGGCCTTGGAGGAGCACCGCGGGCGAAATGCGCGCTCCAGAGGCCTCAATGATCGCCGCCCGCATCTGTCTCGCCCGGTAGCCAGCCGCGACCGGGTCGGTCGGATCGATGGCCAACGCCGCCGCTGCGCACGGCGAGTGGTCCGTTGGAAGGGTGCGGCGGGGCCTACGAGCACCTCGTCGCAGCGGCCGTAACGATCCTGGAGAACAAAATCGTATTACACGCCAATCCGAGCACATCCCGAGAAACACACAACACCTACCAGACAGGGCAAGCACGACCAGGCACAGAGCAGGAGGGCGGCGAGTGAGCCGGCTCCGCTCCGCACCGGCCCAGCCGCCGGCTCGAGGCGGAGGAGGGGGGGGG
>NW_026267848.1:10376-11231 GCF_000697945.3 Frankliniella occidentalis
CACACCTGGGCCTGGGAGGGATATCCCCTTGAGGTCAGCAACGGGCCGAACGACCCCTGGAGGCCCGCCGAGGACGTCGGGGGCCCGGAGGATCCGCCAGGTGCGTAGCACACAAGCAGCCTGCCGCGACCCCGGTACCCGTCTAACTTGCCATGTGCACAGGTGGGCGAGTGTTCCGTGTAATCGGGCCCGGGGCGCATCTGCAAACCTATCGCCTGGAGCCGGCCGCCTTCGAGGGCCTGTGGGCTGCACCGGCCACCGTCGAGGAGTCGCCGCTGCGCCCATCGCAGGCCGCGAACCGCGGAGAGGAGGCAGCCGCCCGTCGCGGAATGCGCATGTAGATGTAAATGGAAACGGTCCTGTAGCAGCCCTGTAACCAAAAGAGCAATAAACAAATCGTCTGCCAAACAACAGTCGTGTACGTCATTGTAACACCCCCCGCACGCAACCCGCCCAGCCCAGGCAGCCAGGCAGGAGTGGGGGAGCGCCGCATATAAACCCGGGCCGGCCGCAGTAGCAGCCACTCTCCACCAGCCAGCCCACCCGTCGGTATCACCATGCCCAGCACCATGTGGCACGTGCTCCGGTCCGGCAACGTCGACGTGTTCCACAGTGAGTACCCGGGGACCAGGAGCGGCCCCGTGCCGTACCAACCAGTGCTAACCAGAACCCTTTCTTACAGACGAGTGTCCAGGCCTCTGGGCCGACCGGGGTCACGTGCTACTGCAGGTGTAGGATCCGGAAGTCGGGGGGTGGGCCGACCCGTCCACCGAGCTGGTGGCGGCCGCGCAGCCCGCGGCGGCGCCCACGGGCCAGAGCTTGGCTGACAGCACCGGGGGCCAGCCGTCCGAGTCC
>NW_026267848.1:15986-16333 GCF_000697945.3 Frankliniella occidentalis
TTAAAGATGTGTTCTAGTACAGGCATAATACAGGGAAGACACAGTTTGATGAAAGAGATGGGTATCTGATCCACTCCTTTTGCTTGAGATTTAATTGTGCCTATTTCATTTTGGATTTCAGATGGTAACACATACTTAAAGTAGAATTGATCATCCATTTTCATATTGTTGTCCATATTTGAGTAATCTCTTATACAATTGTCTTCTTCATGTGGAAATTTGATGGATGACACACTTGCGTAGTGGTTGACAAGATCATTAACTGGCATTATTGGCACTTTTAGTTTTTCCCAGCCCCCTATACCAAGTTCTTTTACTTTGGGCCAAATGTATTTTGGGTTTTTGGA
>NW_026267848.1:21952-22791 GCF_000697945.3 Frankliniella occidentalis
AATCTTTTTCGACCTAACGTTTGCAAATGACATTCTGTAACATTTGGCGGGAAGTACGCCGCTTTCGGCACCCTCCGCGGGCAGGCGCAAGAGGCCGGGGAACGGGAGTAGCCGTGCGTGAAGGAAGGGGAGACAGCCCAAGGGGTACATTGAGCCCCGTCGGACGAGTACAGGCAGACCAGAGCCCTGCACCGAGCGAGCATCGAATGCCTACATGGCGTCCGAAAGCGGTTTTGGGAGCGAGAAGCTCGCGCCGGGCCATAGCTCCCTCTCACTCCGATTCGCTTTCGGACGCCATACGCCATGTGGGCATCCGATGCTCGCTCGGTGCAGGGCTCTGAGGCAGACCCCGATGTCGCCAGTGGCGGAGCGCCAACGAGTGAGAAATAACCCCTCGTGAGGGGAACGCCTGACCTGGCTAATGGGTAAGCGGTACCCCTCCGAGGGGGACACTGTGGCCATCCACGTAATGCGGACAGTTGTCATCCTTGGCTTTTACAGTGCAGGCCGCGGCGGAGGCCTACCTCCGCCAGAGGACCGACGAGGCCAACGAGCTGGCGGCTGCCCACGAGGAAGCCAGAGCCGCCCGCCAGTTGGCCGAGGAGGCCGAGCTGGCCGCGGAGGAGGCCGCCGCCGGCCGCCGCCAACGAGTACCTGAACGCCCAGGAAGCCGCCGCCCGCCTTGACAGCCTCGAGTCCAGCTTCCGCGGGCCGCCCTGAAGAAGAACCCATGAAGGACCTGTAACCTTCCCTGTTCTGACGGCTGTAAATAAAACCTGTGACTGCAAAGAAAGAGGCGCATCATTATTCAGGGAACAGCAAAGAGAGGGGGGGGGAGG
>NW_026267848.1:22841-23251 GCF_000697945.3 Frankliniella occidentalis
AAGGAACAATTTACTTTCCAGCAATTTAGAGTTTGGTGGTGGCAAAGTGTCCAAATGGCGCCACGTCATAGAATTATATTAAGGTTGATGAGTCTCTATTCAAAATGTATCCTCTCACATACAAGCACATAAATCCCCAGAGCAGGGACAAAATGAAGGTCTTGTATGCTGCTCAAACACTGAGTCAATCAGTCAGCAGCGCTATAAAAACATTTCATGCTCTGTCAAATAAATTGGGTCACTGTCTAGCTGCCATTTGCAGATCTACGACGTAGATCTTTTCTTTGACCTCTGTAATGGTCCCAGGCAGGGAGAAAAAATCAAGGAGTCAAGAACCAGTGTCACTGAAAATTTCATCCACCATAGTGAGTGGGGAAAAATTGTAACCAGCCTGCAGCAATGGACATTTA
>NW_026267848.1:27966-28997 GCF_000697945.3 Frankliniella occidentalis
TCGGGGCTTTTGTATGACGAGGTAAGTGATCCGCGCTCCAAATCTTGTTGCATCCTCCTGTGATTTCGCGCCATGGCGTCCCCCATTGCGATGCCCACCGTAATTCTACGCTACCCTGTGGTGATCGCGAGTGTTCTTTCATTCATTTAAACCGCGAATGCTTAACCTTGCGTCCTACCTGCTTGCGCCATACATCGAGTTGAGGTTAAGACTCCTTTGTCTCCTTTGTCTTAGGAGTCCTTTGTCTTAGGAGTCCTTTGTCTCCTCGCCGGTGTAGCGTAGTGCTCGCCGCCCGCCCGCGTCAGTGTTTGATCACGGCGTGTCCTCCTTGTGTCACGTAGCTGTAAATTCAGTGTGCAATCGAGTGTCCTGCGTGACGAGCTCAGCTCGGCGCGCTCGCTACTGCCGCCTCGTGTGCCGCCCGCGGCCGCGGACTGGTGCAAGCGCTGAAAGGCAACTCGTTCGCGTCCCTCATTTTGTTCCTCATGCACTGATTGCGAGGTTAAGATTTTCTCAATTCTACTTAGCCTGTGGCTATTTACTCGTTAAACGTTACGATTTTTTTATGTCACGTGCCCATGGCGTCCCCTCGGTGGGTGCTCGGGATTCCTGCAAATGGGTTGGTGGTGGTGAGAATGGGGAAGGCTTTAGCTGCTCAGCGCGCGCTATCTCTCTCGCACTGGCGACGGCGCGACACAAAGTAAAGATAGATTTTCTTCGTTCTAGCATAGTCTTGCGAGGCCCCCGACGCCAGCGAGGCCGCCGAGTTAACCGTACACCCTCTCTCTCCCCGACCTGTCGTGGGAGGATGATGCCTGCGACGGGGTTAGTAGAAATAGAACTTGGTCAGCGAAGCGCTTTTACTGTGCGAAACTAATTATCATTGTATGTTCTTGTTTTCCATGCTTGAGGTAAGGGACCATTTCATGTCATTTCAAGCCATTTCAAACCATTTCAGGCCATTTCAAAATATTTCAGACCATTTTAGACTATTTCAATTCATTTCAACGCCATTTCACGACATTTGTACA
>NW_026267848.1:32732-33069 GCF_000697945.3 Frankliniella occidentalis
CTAAACGGTTAAAGATGCGGTAAATCGGAGGGTACCATCGGACTCAGAATGTGCTGTTTTGGGGGGGTACTTCCTCTGACATTTTACGATTGGACACCTCCTTGTACGTCTGCATATGCAACGTGGTCATTTTCACCGTATTTTTGTCGAAAAAACAACTCTAGCGCCCAAACGATGCAAGATAGAGGCAAACGGACGAAATTTTAGCCCAAAGGATTCTACTTTCACGAGTTACCCCTTAAGCCCTAACAGAAAACGACCACCCTCTGAAGTCCCTTTTTTGAAATCCCTCAGATGACCCTTTTCGAAGTTCCTTGGAAGTTCCTAAAGGGAGCAA
>NW_026267848.1:35200-35505 GCF_000697945.3 Frankliniella occidentalis
TGTCTGTAAAAGAATGTCTGTAAGGGGCTGTCTGTGAGAGGATGTCTGTAAAAGGCTGTCTGTAAAAAGCTGGGTGTCTGTAACACGGTGTCTGTAAAAGGGTTTCTGTAACAGGCTGTCTATAAGAGGCTGTCTGTAAAAGGCTGTCTGTAAAAGGCTTTCTGGAAAAGGCTGTCTGTAAAAGAGTGTCTGTAAAGGGCTGTCTGTAAGAGGTTGTCTGTAAGAGACTGTCTGTAAAAGGCCGCCTGTAAAAAGCACTCTGTAAGAAGCTATATGTAAGATGGTACCTGTAAGAGGCTGTCTGT
>NW_026267848.1:36016-36231 GCF_000697945.3 Frankliniella occidentalis
GGCTGTCTGTAAAAGGTTGTCTGTAAGAGACTGTATGTAAAAGGCCGCCTGTAAAAAGCACTCTGTAACAATAATTACAGACGTTACAGACAAGTTACAGGCAAATTACAGACAATCGTTACAGACGAGTTAACAAAAGGTTACAGACAATCATTAGGACAATCTGTAAGAGGCTTTCTGTAACAGGGTGTCTGTAACAAGGTGTCTGTAAAAGG
>NW_026267849.1:0-565 GCF_000697945.3 Frankliniella occidentalis
CCCCCCCTCTCTCGCGCGGAACTGCAGGCGATCGCAACCGGACGTCAATTATAAATCGGTTGGTATGTGTCGACCGTCCCGGCACTCTCGATATGGCCGCCACGCCGAGAACCGAGCACAGAATATGACGGGAGAAGATACGACGAAATGCACAGGCGCGCGAGAGTGACATTCCAGTAGTTGAACAAGCGCGACACAGTCACGCTCTGTCGTTGTGTGTGTAGTTCTGCGGGAATACACAACGGTGAAAATGCTGACTAGGTTTCCCGTTACGGCTGGCGACGCCTGGACCCGAGGCTTTGGTGTCCCGAAATGAAAATTTAGAGCACAACGCGGGTTTAAACCAATCGTGGTTTCAATGCAGGCAAATCATCATTCAAACAAGCTACGTTCAGTCCATGTTGTCCGGGATCGGGAACCCAAGCCGTACTCAAACTTTCATTTTGGGACACCCTTACCGGAGGATCTCTGGGCTCCTCATAGTTTACATGCGCCATATGTATCTTTGTACACACACATTGTAAAAACCTAAGCTTGCGCTAACGTGGGAGCAGATGATATAGCT
>NW_026267849.1:7140-7600 GCF_000697945.3 Frankliniella occidentalis
AGGGGGGAGGGGCGTGGGCGGAGCGGGCCCCCATCCCATTAACTTACCGCGCGCGCCCCTGACAAGTCGGAGGCCCCGGCCGGACACACACATCCTCCTCCCGGGGATGAGGGTGCTCCCCCCTCCCCTTGCGGTGGCGGGGTGGGCGGCAGAGGGTGTTCCAGCGGCAGCGGCGCGCCCAGAGGAGAACTGACACGTGACAATAAGCGCCCCGGCCCGGCTTACGGGGCGTCGTCGAGCCCTGCGGCGGTGTCGATTGCCCCGCGCGCGCGCTCCCCCCTGGGGACCACTGGGACGACGACTGACGACACCCCTATTAACTGCGAGGAGGCCGACATGTCCAGTCCCGGACCCAGAGAGAGAGAGAGAGGCCGAGAGAGAGTCAGAGGGAGAGAGAGAGTCAGAGGGAGAGGGAGAGAGAAGAGAGAGAGAGAGAGAGAGAGAGAGAGAGAGAGAGAGA
>NW_026267849.1:7650-9475 GCF_000697945.3 Frankliniella occidentalis
AGGGGGGGGGGGTATGAGGAAGTTGAAAGGCACCGGAGCTGGAGCAAGAGGTCGAGAGGGAGGAGGAAGGCTAGGCCGAATAGCTGCTGCCCGACGGCGAGACAGCCCCATTGTCCGTGCGCTGACAGCGAGACCAACCTCGCCGCCACGCCACCGTCGTCTCTCAGGCAGCCGACATGTGAGAGGGGAGGCAATTGGCCGTCGGCGACGGACAGTCGCGTCTCGTGTCAGCTCACGGAGATGGTGGTGGAGCCGCGCAGATAGTTTTCCGAGGGGGGAGACCTGGATGGAGGGACTCGGCCCTGGGACGCCGAAGGGTGAGGACGTCTGGAGTGCACCGCACGCCCCTGCGTCTGGCGGGGCCTGAGGGCTCGCTCCCCGCCAGACGCGCGCGGAGGCGGTGAAGGCGCTCCGCTCCGCACCGACCGAGACGGGGCCGAGCCATCTAAACCACAGTTTGTTGTCTTCTCTACGTTTGTGTCAAAGTGCAGTGATCAGTGCAGTGCAGTAACGAGATGGGTGAGTGCGGTGCAAGTGTCTGTGTTGTGCAAATGTCTAGAAATGTAAGTTGCCCGTGGGGGTAATGCACGGCGTGCCGGGGAGCGCCGCCTGGTGCCCCCCGCCCCCCTCCTGTCCGTGCCGTCGATGGGCTGGGCACGGGCCGGCCGCCGGAGTGGGAGGGGTTGCGGCTGGACGCCCGCTGACCCCTCGACAGCGGACGTAGCTGGGGTAACATACCAGCGGTAAGGCACAACAGAGTGCGTGGTTCGTGGGGGACCCCATAAACATTGCTGATATGCGTATGTGTCCTTGTATTTGGTGTTTGGCAGGTGTTTTTAATTACAGCATCCCACCGTCATTGTCCCTCTTTCTTTGTGCAAGTGTAGCTGCGACTAATGGGTGGGGGGGGGCAGCCGAGGCCCCCTCCCCCTCCCGCCCCTGCCCTGCCGCCCGGGCCGGGCCGGGCTCGACCGTGTCGAATGTCTGTTTTCTTTCAACTTGACATGGAGGGTGGGGGGCCCCAGCCGCCCCCTCCCAGCGATGCTAGCCTAAACATGGTTAAAGGGCCACTCCTTTACCCACTTGCAGCGCTTATGCCCCTTTACCCACTTGCAGCGCATATGCCCTCCCAACGTGAGTGTCTTAACGTTCTTGTTCTCTTCCCCTGCTTCCCGCCCGTCACCCGCTAAACCCTTCCATCCCAAGGCGGCCGGCCACCGTCCCCCCGCACAACTACCTTTCGGGCCGAGTAATGTTGGCCAGTGGGCCGTCCAGCACTGCCCACCTGCACTATTGCCCCCCCACCCCACCCCCCCTCACTATCGCCCTAGCCCGTCCCGGCAGTCATATGGGGCTGCCACCCAAGCAGAGCAGAGCGCAGCTCGGCTCCCCCCCCCCTCCCTCCCGCTCGCCCACGCCCTCCCAATTCCTGGAAGGCTGCCCCAGCCGGGCCACACCACCATGCAGCGCCTAGCTGCTCCCCCTCCCCCCTGCCAGCCCCCCTCGCTCAGCCCAGCCACACCGACTCCTGCGTCGTGGGCATTCCCTCCGGGCGTACCACCGCCCGCTCCCTAGGCGCGGCCACCGCGGTACCATGCAAGGTACCAGCACACCCTCTGTCCCATAGGCACTACACCCGTATCCCTTCCCCGGGCCAGCTCTGTTACAGCTCAGTTACAGGTGCCAACTCGCGGGACCGACCATCGCACCTCGACAGCCCAACATCACGGATGGGGATGAGCGCGTAGCCGAGCGCGTAGCACAGGGATGGGGCCACTAGGCGCGCCGGCCGGCCTGGCAGCAGCGCAGCCGGGCAGGCCCGGAC
>NW_026267849.1:9525-11048 GCF_000697945.3 Frankliniella occidentalis
CCCCCCCTCACTATCGCCCTAGCCCGTCCCGGCAGTCATATGGGGCTGCCACCCAAGCAGAGCAGAGCGCAGCTCGGCTCCCCCCCCCCTCCCTCCCGCTCGCCCACGCCCTCCCAATTCCTGGAAGGCTGCCCCAGCCGGGCCACACCACCATGCAGCGCCTAGCTGCTCCCCCTCCCCCCTGCCAGCCCCCCTCGCTCAGCCCAGCCACACCGACTCCTGCGTCGTGGGCATTCCCTCCGGGCGTACCACCGCCCGCTCCCTAGGCGCGGCCACCGCGGTACCATGCAAGGTACCAGCACACCCTCTGTCCCATAGGCACTACACCCGTATCCCTTCCCCGGGCCAGCTCTGTTACAGCTCAGTTACAGGTGCCAACTCGCGGGACCGACCATCGCACCTCGACAGCCCAACATCACGGATGGGGATGAGCGCGTAGCCGAGCGCGTAGCACAGGGATGGGGCCACTAGGCGCGCCGGCCGGCCTGGCAGCAGCGCAGCCGGGCAGGCCCGGACGTGTCGCAGGGGGCGGAGGGGGCGTTGCCCTGGACCGCGTCGAATCAGGGAAAGAGCTCGTAAAGAGTCCTGAAGGACAGGGCCGCGCCACAGCGCTGTGGCGTCACCGAGCGCCGGGGGGTCCAGGGCTGCACCACGCACATGTGTGCAGGTCTAGGAAGTGAATGCCAAGTCCTGCAAGTTCCGGCCAGAGTCCCGGACGACACCGGCGACCAGAGTCAGTGTCAGTGCGCTCTGGAAGCTCGGAGGACCCACATCGTGTCGCATAGGCAGATAGGTTCCGCCAGCACCGCAGCCGCGCTACGCCAACCTAACGCGCCCGCGCGCTTGCTTCCCGCGAACGCCGTGCACCGGAGCGACGACAAGGGGCGCGCGACAAGTGGCGGGAGTGTGTGAGTGAGGCGACACTAGCGCCGGCTCTCCGGCCTGGATTAGGAGAGCCCGCGCCGCGGACGCCCGGACGACGCCCCGCCGGCGCAGCCACCAGGAGCCGGCCCCCGACGCCCCCGCCGGAGCAGCCAACTGCACCACCACGGCCGCGGTCTCACGGACGTGAAGGGCTGAGTACCTGGGCAACCTGTACCCCCTCCCCCTGTCCACCTGACTAATCCACAAGCTTCTCTTGCAGGAAGGGTGTGGGTTACTAGTGTTACTACTGTCCCCCCCCCCTTTTCCCCCCCTGTCTAATCGGTTGCTTTACAGAAATAGGGTACATATGTGAGTGTGTAACGTGTAATTGTCCCCCGCCCTCTCCCCCTCCGCCCGTCTTATCCCTCAGTGCTTTATGTCCGATCTCTCCTGGCCATTGCACCCCCTTGCAGCTGCTGTCAGCGCACGGGGCGGTCAGGGTCGCGAATCCCTCTGCCTCACTGTTTGTTTACAGGACCTGCACCCCCTCGCAGCTGCTGTCAGCGCTTGGGTCAGTCAGGGTCGCGTTCCCTCTGCCACACTGTTTACAGGACCTCTGACCCCTTCTCTTCCAGCCTCTCTCCTGCCTTGTGAGTGTT
>NW_026267849.1:11098-15658 GCF_000697945.3 Frankliniella occidentalis
CCCGGCCCAAGCCACTGAGGCTATAGGCCGCCCCTGCCCGGCGTAGGTTGTGTTGCCTACCTTGCCGGCGCCCCAGGGCCCACTGCGCCCTCTCCATCCCCCACCCCTGCGCGCGTCAGGCGTGCCGCGGCCCCCGCAACCCAAGGCCAGACTAGGCACCCCTGTAGGAACAGTGGCCTACCCCCTAGGCGTCCAGCACCCCCACAACATGCTACTACACCAACAACGCAACCCCCAGTCTGGCTGGCCCCGGGCAGGCACGAAGGAGAAGGTGCGAGTGAGAGAAGGGCTAGCGCACGTAACGTGCATGCAAGCTGATGGCAACTGCCTCCTCTATGCCATAAGCCACCAGCTACACGAGACTGGTAGAGTCCCGGGTGAGGGACGGCTGGAGGCCGGGGGCGAGGACCATGTCCGGCACGCAGCCCAGCTGCGGCGGGCCGTGGTCGCGCACCTGGTGGCGTTCCCTCCGGTCGCGGCTCTGGAAGCAGCATGGGCGGATGACCCGTGGGGCTATGAACCCTTCGTGGGTCCACGGCCGGACGGCGAGCTCGGCATAAGAGACGCGACAGGAGCGGCCGCGCGCCTCGCAGCCCAACTGGAGAAGGACCATGTGTGGCTTGGAGAGGAGTCTCTTGTGGCACTGGCCGAGGCCCACCAGACCAAAATCACAGTATACTACGAGGCGCAGGACCCCCTCGACATCGACATCACGCCACAAGCACACACAATAACACCAGCACACCTCACACCAGGTCCCCCCCTCAAGATCATCTACAGGGTCAGCAAAGCCGGTGGCGGTGAGAGAGTCCACTACGACAGCGTGAGCAGAGTGCGGGAGGTAAGGGAGCCCGGCCACGGCGACTTCTGCAGCCCCTTTAACCCCTTCCCCCCGCTCCCCAAGCCCAAGCCGGCGCCGACGTCACAACAGAAACAGGTAAACGCTGCAGACAAGTGCAGGTGGAGGGTTCAGACCAAGAGGAAAGAAAGGGAGACCCCCGTCGGTCTACCCAAGCCCACGCCTACCACCCCGCCGCCTCAGGACAGGCCCGCGGATACGCCCCACCTGCCCGCCAAAGGGGTGGGGCGGGGGGACAGTGGCCGGCCGGCAGCACTGCCCAAGAACTTGCCTATCCGTGTCGCAACGTGGAATGTCAGGACCATGGGTGTCCTGGGCTGTGCCAAAAATGTGGCAAAGGAGCTTAAGCGCATGGGGCTTGCCATTGTGGGTTTACAGGAGATCAGGTGGCCAGGACAAGGTGAGCTCATCATGGGTGACTACAAGTACTTCTACTCCGGAGGCACGCAGAAGGTCCATGGGGTAGGTTTTGCAGTACATCGGAGCCTTTTGCCCGCCATGTTTGGTTTCCAACCACGAGGTAAAAGGATAGCTGCCCTGCGTATGCGCACGGAGACCCATACCATCTCTTTCGTCACATGCCACGCCCCCTGCCAGTCGGAGAAGGGGCTGGAGGAAAAAGGTCAGTTCTACGAGTCACTTCTCAGGTTAGTACACAATGAACTCCCCAGCGGCAGCGTCAAGATAATCCTAGGAGACATGAACGCCCAGTTGGGCCCCCCAGCCACACCCCTGGACAAGTCGAGGGGCTACTACACGTACCACAAGAAGGACAACAGCAACGGGGCGCGACTGGTCTCCTTCGCCAACGCGGCTAGCATGACAGTGGTGAGCACGACGTCGTCGCGGCCCAGGGGCGAGCGCTACACCTGGACCTCAAACAACTGCAAGGATGTCTCCCAGATAGACCATATCCTGATTGACACCCTTCGCAGAAACTGGGTAACAGGTGTGCGCACGGACTGGACCGCGTGTAACTACTCTGACCACGCCGCTGTCGTGGCGACGCTCAAGGTGAAAGTGGAGCACTTCAAAAGGGAACGAGAGCAGGATATGCTAAAGTCACCTAAGAAGCTGCGACTGGAGCGCCTGAACAACCCTGAAGTAAAGGAAGAATTTCAAAAGTCGGTGACGCGGCTACTGCAGGAGGGCAGCACGGAGGCGAAAGAGCAACCCGAAGGCCCGGCCAGTGACACCACCCTGCCGGACAAGCCACCACGGGAGACTATACACGCCATGTGGGAGCGGATGGCGTCAGCCCTGTTGGTCAGCGGTAAGTCCACACTAGGGGAAGCCAAGCAGACGAAGGGTAAGCACTGGTACGACGAGGAGTGTGACGAAGTCACCGAGCAGAGGAACGCGATCTGGAGGTGGCACAGGGAGGAGGTGCACAACGAGGAGATCAGAGAGGGCTACGAGGAGATGGAACGGATGAGGAAGAAGACGCTGCGACGGGTACGGCGACGCTACCTCAAACAAATATGCGAAGACCTCGAGCTCGACCACTCGCTACAGAATGTCCGTGGTTTCTTCGCAAAGGTAAGGAAAACTAAGATGGGGTATGTCCCCCGTGCATGTATGGTCAGGGCCGAGGAGGGGCTGTTGGTCGCCAACACCACGCAGGTGTTGCAAACATGGCGCGACCACTGCATCAAAGTCCTTGCGGGACCTACGGAGCACGGCGAGGCGCCCGCACCGGAGCCCGACCAGGGGCCTAGCCAGGGGCCTACCCAGGGGCCCACCCAGGGGCCCGTCCAGGGACCCAGCCAGGGGCCCAGCCAGGGGCCTAGCCAGGGGCCCAGCCAGGGGCCCAGCCAGGGGCCCAGCCAGGGGCCCAGCCAGGGGCCCAGCCAGGGGCCCAGCCAGGGGCCCAGCCAGGGGCCCAGCCAGGGGCCCAGCCAGGGGCCCAGCCAGGGGCCCAGCCAGGGGCCCAGCCCACAACAGCGAGTAGGTGCCGTGCCTCAGGTGGGGACGGCGGAAGGGCAGCAGCCGGATCAGCGAGAGCGGAACCCACCAACACGGGAAGAGGTGGTAAGGGTAATTGAGTCTATGAAAAAAGGTAAGGCCACGGGTGCGGACGGCATTGCCACCGAACTCTTTCTGAACGGCGGGGAGCACCTGATCGACAACCTGACGGCGCTCATGGTAAGGATATGGGAGGAGGAGGCCATTCCAGCAGCGTGGGAGGAAGCCGTCATCACAATGCTCCATAAAAAAGGGGGGCTCTACGACTGCGATAACTACAGAGGCCTCTCATTGCTCAATACTGGCTATAAAATCTGTTCCACGTTGATCCTACGGAGGCTGGAGTACTACGCCGAGGAGGCCACGAGTGAGTATCAGGCAGGCTTCCGCAGGAATAGGTCGACGACGGACCACATCTACGCCCTTAGGGCGCTGCTTGCCAGGCGCAAGGAGTTCCAGCAAGAAACACACATGCTGTTTGTGGATTTCGCGAAGGCTTACGATTCTGTGCACAGGGCCGTGCTGTGGAAGAGGCTAGGTGAGCTAAACATCCCTCAAAAGCTCATCGTGATGATCCAGGCACTCTCACGCTCCACAAAGAATAGGGTAAGAGCAATGGGCTTCCTCTCAGAATGCTTTGAGACGACCTCTGGCGTGAGGCAGGGCGACGCGCTCTCGCCACAACTCTTCAACCTGGCGCTAGAGTCAGCGGTGAGACGGGTAATGGAACTCCTGGACCCTGAGGTCTTGCTCCTGGCGTATGCGGATGACATAGTCATTGTGGCTAACACCCGCCCGCAGCTCAGCGCGGCGATGGCGGCACTGGTGGAGAAGTGTGCGGAGATTGGTCTCCAGGTCAGCCAGGGCAAGACTAAGTATATGTGCTCCACGCCGACACAGGGCGGCCCCTCTCCACCTCTACAGGTAGGTGACCACTCCTACGAGGCGGTCACCGTCTTCAGGTATCTGGGCTCCATGATTACCGTGGACAACGACAGCCTCGTGGACATCAAGGAAAGGACCAGCGCAGCGATGCGCAACCTGCGGGCCCTGAAAGCCCTGCTGGGCTCCAAGGAGGTGAGTAGGAAAGGTAAGCTCATCATCTATGAGACGGTCATCAAGCCGGTCGCTGTATATGGAGGGCAGGCCTGGACCTTAACAGCCAAGTGCAAGCAGGCCCTGTGCGTCTTCGAAAGGCAGGTGTTGAGGGCCATTGTCGGCCCGGACCTCTCCCAGCCAGGAGTGGTGCGCCTCCGCAGTGACAAGGAGATAAGGGAGCTCCTGAACTACGGAAAGAGTGTAGTAAGCTGGGTGCAGTCTGTCGCCCTTCACTGGGCAGGGCACGTGGAGCGCGCCCCGGAGGACAGAATTATCCGCAAGGTCACTGCTGGGAGCATCAAGGGCAAGAGGGCCCGAGGTAAGCCAAAGCTCCGTTACCAGGACTACATCAAGGAAATGGTAAAGCCCTACGGCGTCACTGACTGGCGCACCCTAGCCCAGCAGAGGGAGGGGTGGAAAGACCTCTGCTCGTCGGTAAAGGGCGCACCGCCAGCACCCGTGACCCCGCGCAAGAAGAAGGCCTCCGCGGAGGAGGCGGCCACAACACTGAGCCAGGACGCGGACGCACCACAGACACCACCCCAACAGCCTGCACCTAAACGAGCGAGACGCGCTCTCCAGTTCACACACAGGGCAGAACACACACTGAGCGACTCGGCGTCAGACAACGACTCAAC
>NW_026267849.1:16146-17782 GCF_000697945.3 Frankliniella occidentalis
TTCTTACAGCACCCCCTTCCCCCGGCACAGTGCTCTATAGAGGGTGTAAGTGAAGGCCTTAACGCCACGGCGGGCGGCCATGGACCTTCGAGCACTGGGTCGGCTCCCCCTGCCATGGTGTAGAGCTCACACGAAGGTGTAAGGGACGGCCATATCACCACGGTGTGCGGCCATGGACCTTCGAGCAATGCACCCACCGTTAGGAGGGGCTGCGACCCCCGGGACCAATAGGGAGGCCGGACACTTCGGTGCGAGGCCGCGGTCCGGGACGCGGTCTCTCAATGTGCCCACCCTGGGGGGTGCAATGCGCACCCGCCCAGCACTTCAGAGTGGGCACGTGGGCGGCTTCACTGCCCACACCAGGTGGCCAACACCAGCGAGCTAGCGTGAGTACCGTACCTTGCTGGAGATGTAGCCTGGAATACCGCCGCTAGGCGATGGTGATTAGTGGGGGACCTGCCTGCCAGCCGAGCTAAACAGAGCAGAGGCGAACAGAGAAACAGTGCCGGTTCCACCGCGAAACCACGGACGTGTCCAGCACTAGCTGGGGCGCAGGGGATGGTCCGTTCGCGGACTGACGTCCCACCGAAGTTACCGGTGATTCAAGTTCATGTGAACTGACGTCCTAACCCTCATTGAAGTTGAAGTTGAAGACCTGGATGGAATGGTTGTGCACGCCCGCAACGCACGGGCGCCGTGGGGGATTGCCTAGCCTCCGCACGACAGGCGCTCGCTGCGCTCCGCTGGCCTACCTCCCCGGCCGGCCGAGTCCCCACGGCATAGAGTTCGGCTCAGAGTGCGCGTCACCCACCCGCTTTTAGCTTCAAACGCGCGCAAGACCACCTGGCGACGGCCCAGCCCCATCCACGGGCCTCGCAAAGCCATTAGCGATTGGGAAAAAAAAAAAAAAAGAATCTTGCCAAAAAAACTCAAGGTTTGAAAGGCGTCGTTCGTTGGTGGGGGCAGGCCGAGCTATGACCGCCGCTGGCCTCTGGGTGAGGGGGAGGGAGTGCGGAGCATGGGACAAGCAATCCACCACGAGCTCATGATTCCACGGTGTGTTAAATAATGGAGGTCAGGAATGGAAAACGCGACCCATCGCCTCTATACGCCAGTCTGGGCGCCAGCCTCACCACCCACATCTCTGCCCGCAGGTCAGAACGGCGCGGACAGCAGCGGCGCGTGCGGGGTGTCGCTGGGCCGGTCGCGGAGCGGCCTGGACGGCTTCACGCGTAACGACATCGGGACCCACTCCAACGTGAGCTCCGAGTTCCAGTTGGCGCCCACCCTAGCGCCGTCCGGGGCCTCGGCCGCCTCGGGGGCGAGCCTCGGCGTCGGCCTGACGGCGTCCTCGGGCGTTTTCGGCACGGCGGGAACATCGCCGTCGTCCGGCCGGTCGCCGTCCCCATCACCCGGGCGCTCGCCGTACAGCCTCCAGGATCAACCTCTCCGCGAGGAGACCATGTAGCCAAAAGACTTTTCACGTGGGTCTCCCCGGTGGTTAATTCAGCACTTTCTGGGGTCCGTTAAACTCAAAGTGTGCTCAGACTGTAAGAGGACATTAGTCTAAAAACTGTCCAGATCAGACCAAAGTTTGCATGGTCTATGCAGTAGAATGTATTGTACTGTAAATATA
>NW_026267849.1:21115-22682 GCF_000697945.3 Frankliniella occidentalis
CCCGGCCCGCCCCCTGGACACCTTTACCAGCAGCTGCCTCCCTCCAACGACCTCTCCAGGGACTACCTCAGGCTCCCGCACGGATTCCTCCCTTTGCAAGGCTCCAAGTCGCTGGGACGCCTTGACGGACTCAAAGAGGTACGTATCTGTGCTCCAGGCATTCCAGGGTGACGGCACCGCAGCGGCTGCAGCTGGCACGCAGCTGACACGCACCTGGCACGCAGGTGGAGATGGTGCCGCAGCTGGTATGCGGCTGGCACGCACCTGGAGATGGTCCCCGCTTGCAGTCGTGCTTCTGTCCTTGAGGACAGGTGTGGGGATGAAAACACAACAAAATGCCTTGGCGGGAAGAATGCAGGTGGCTGTGTATGTAGTCATCCCGGGCAGCAGCGGCCGCCTCCCCAACCCGCCCCGCAGCCGAGCAAGCCGAGCAGCCAGCCAGGACCATGTCTCCATGACTCATTTGATCCGAAACTGGACAAGAATGTCGACAGACTCGCTGGAGAACTTTTTCGCTGGACACGGCGACTGATCGCCTCGGCTCGCGAGAATGGCTCTGTGCAATTTCCTCCAGCTGCGTGCGTGTGCTTGGCTGATAATGACTCCAGTTTTGGACGCAGAACGCTCTACCTGGAATGGTTTCTAGGGAAATGAGTTCGAGCGACTGTTGCGCGGGGCGGGGCGACATTTTTATGGGAATCAGGGGGCTGTGTCAATATCGTCGTTGATATGAAGAAATGTCAATCGAGTTCGATTGAGTTCCATAACGCGTTTCTTCTCCTCGATGACCACAGGATCGTCTCTGATTAGAGGCGGCTTTGTGTACCACGATGAACCCTACCGTGGCGGGCTCCGAATGAATAGGCAATCCGCCCACATGCCGGTATGCGGCACAGCACTGGAAAAACTAACGTGACACATGTGTCACAAGAATTGGTGTGACTGGGATTGGTCTCACCACGTAATGTGACCTCAGTTTAGGTCACAAATTGATGCGACATCAGCTAAGAAGGTATTGGCATAGGACGTCACACCACAAATGTGGGCAAAATTCGGCCACACCACACATGTTTGGGATGTCACACTTGTAATGTGACACATGTCATGTCACATTAGTTTGTTTCAGTGAGTAGACCACAGAAGTGGGCAGGGTTTATCAGCCACCTGGTTCTGTTACATCCGTACTGTCTTCAGCACTCTCTACGGGGAACAAAACAAAGGTACAAAACGGGTACAAAAGTACATCAGAAAGGTACACCACTTGACAGGATTGTTGGGTATTCTGCACGACAGTGTCGCGGAGGGAGAAGGCGCGATTTGGAACATTATTGGTTTGTTGCACTCGCAACAACTCAGCGACTGCTCTCTGGCGGACAAGTGCTTTTAAAAGAAAGGTTGTGTCATTCAGCCACGATGAGGTTCCGGTGCTTGGCATTTCCACCTTTGTTGTGTACGGGCGGCGACGAGGCGGCACGTTTCCCACATCATCTAATTTCTACACCAGGAGGGACATATATGTCGCTGGAGGAAACAGACTGGTATGGCGCTTTTTTCTTGTCCATAGAAA
>NW_026267849.1:26512-27140 GCF_000697945.3 Frankliniella occidentalis
GGGGGGGGGGGGGGGGGTGTTGGTCAGAGACGGGAACACGGTCACGTGACGTGACATGGACATGGCATGTGATGTGCCCCAGCCAGCCCCCACACATAGTGCGTCTGACTTTTCTTCGTCTCCGTACAAATAACAAATCTTGCACGAAGAAATTAAAAGCATACTCGCTACACTGAAATAAAACGTTGTCACTGCCGAGCACTTTTTCAAGCAGTGTTCAACAGTGTTCTCTCTTTGACTACAGATATTTGAATATTTGGTTGTAGATTTAAACTCTTAAAGGGTTGGTTGGAGCATTATGCACCATTGGCAACAATTTCGAACTTTTGAATTTCTGTTTCTATTAATTCACCTAACACACCCAGAAGACCGTTTAGTCCAGAGAACGAAATTCCAAACCGACAAAATTTCTTCTCTAAGACCAAAATTGATCCGTGGTGATGAAACAATTTAGTCTAGCTGACTTATTAGGTTTGATTGGTGCGACCATTTAGTTAAAAATGGGGTTACTAAATTTTAGTCGGTTTTAGGAACTACACTGATAAACTAAGTGTTCAACTGCTCAACACTTCAAAGTGTGCAACTGCAAGTTAAATACTTGCAAGTGTGCAACTGCAAGTTTAATACT
>NW_026267849.1:34870-35348 GCF_000697945.3 Frankliniella occidentalis
GGGACATTTATCGCTCGTGGGAAATGGGTCTGTGTGGCGGGGCGGGGCGGGCACGAGCAGCGCCCCTGATAAAAATTGTTTGTTCGTTTCCGCCGGAGCTCTGCGGTGTCCCCGGTCGGTGCCCCGGTCGGTGTCTAGGTCGGCCAGTCAGTCGGTCAAATATTTGCGTCTGGATTGGACTATATTCGGCCGGCTGTGCCCGCTGTGCTGTGGCGCACACTGAGCAGTACCGTCCCCGATAGCTGAGAGTGTGGCTAGGGTGCAAACGGCCTGTCTGGCATGTCTTTCTGAATTTTCAAATGATTTTGACGTTACTTTAAAAGAACGTCATTTCTTTTTTGACAGTGTGTAACTTTAGGCAGAAGCCCTTAAACATGGGGGTGAGGAGTGGGAAAGGGACAACGGGTGGGGGCCGGTGAGCGTCCAGCACGCGCCTGTCCCGACGGCTCAGCGAAGGCTCAGAGTGCAGGTGCGCCCC
>NW_026267850.1:0-301 GCF_000697945.3 Frankliniella occidentalis
GAGAAGTACAATATTCCAATCGTCATCACAGAGAACGGATATGGAGACGTCCTTGGTATGGGTGTCCACGACAATCAGCGAGCGGCGTATCACAGTGTACGTTATCTTATGTTCACTCAAGAGAAGAAAAGTGGAGTGGCAAAGTTTACTTGATGCGAAAAACGTTTTGTTTCCTTGTCGTGTCGGCGGGATGGCATAGACGCTTGACGCTTTAACCAGCAGAGCTGATCTAATAACTGACCTCCATTACATACAAACAAATGGCTGCAGGCTGCTGCTTAAACCGATTTAACTATTTGCT
>NW_026267850.1:4596-5363 GCF_000697945.3 Frankliniella occidentalis
CAGTCTATAGCGAGCGGCTTCCCCCGCACTCCTCTACTGCACGCTCGCTCACACTGCTAGCGGCTTGGGGGAAAGTACCGGGGAGGAGGAGAGGGGAGCCGCTTCTCGCTCGGAGTGGGGGAACCAGGCCCGGCGGGGAGGGAGCACCGGTGGAACTATGCCGGGCGGAACTATAGCGAGCCCTCACTGTAACGGGGCAACCCCGTGACTACACTCCACCCTTCTACTTTGCTAAAGAATAATAACTAGGCAAGACTTGCAAAGTCTGGGGCGTTGCCGTCAAAAAAGAAGAACGAAAGGAAAAAAAGGACAAAAAAAGAACAAAAGGGCGAGCTCTAGGCCTTGCCTAATGGGTCGAGCCAATGAGCCAATCCCTATGACAATAAATAGGCTATTTCAGAGCCGGACGGGAATGAGTTAAAGGAAAAAACAGAAGAGCTCTGCGCATGCCCGGGTGGCGGGGTCGGGGGCGCCCTTGCGAATGTTCGCCATGTAAAAAGCAAAGATTTTAATGGCACTTTCGAGTCTTTGTTCTTTTAATACGCACGGGACAGGTTATTAGATGGAATGCAATTGGATTGGACCTATACTCCTAGATATAGATAGAATCAAGAAAAAACATTTTTGGAGAATGTATGGAAAACATCACAAATTATCACAGAACAAGAAAACACAATATCGCAATGGTAAACTTAAAACTAATGCAGGCCTAATTTATTACAATTGTGATGTTGTGTTTTCTTGTTGTGTGATAATTTGTGATGTTT
>NW_026267850.1:5413-6628 GCF_000697945.3 Frankliniella occidentalis
ACACATTTACGTTCCAAAAACTACAAGTCTCAAAATGTTTTTACCTTCAAATATTGGTTTACGGGCTACTGAGGGGTAACTCGACAGAGTCGAAACCTTAGACCGAAAATTTCGTCCGTTTTGCTCTATCTTGTACCGTTTGGATGCTGGGTGGCATTTCTTGGCGTAAACAAGGTGAAAATGACCTAATAATGGTCTATGAAATTAATCGTAAAAAGAGGTTTCATATCAAACAAGCAGCCCCGCCCTTCCGCCAAACGAAGTTGTCGGCTTCTCTTCGCTGCGCCGGCAACTCCGTTCGGCAGGGGCCGGGCCTGCTTGGCCTGCCTCCGGCGATGATTTCAGTCACGCGATTTACTGAAGAACATTATCAAATAATGTTGTGCGCCTCCGATTTGTCTATGCCTTGGTTAGTACCCTCGTTATAGTTTTCTGTAAGGACACTACGCTTCGCAGGCAACTTCGTTCGGCGGGGGCCGGGCCTGCTTTGCCCTTCGGCGGCGTTTGGTCACTGTAAGTAACTTTGCATATTTGAGGTAACTAAGGCTTCCGGCAACAGGGCCTGTGGCCCTCGGGATTTGCTCCTTGGACATCAGAAAAGAATGTACTGTTGTATTATGCAACCGCTACCTGCCGCCATTTCCCGCTCTCTTTCCGCTCCCAGAGTATTGATTATTGGCCCGGTTGCCACGAGAGGGAGGTTGCTAGTCGAGAGTCTTGAATGAACTGCCCTTCTGACCAGACGTGCCTTTGATTCCTAGTCCCTACTTTGAGACATTCCTGAGAGAACCCCGATACGTAACAGTAGGCGCTCGCTATTGTTCCGCCTCGGGTTCAGAATTGGAGTGAGTGGGGTCGCCAGAGGCGGAAATATAGACTGTGAAAGTGAGGTTCCCCCACCACCTATACCGCACCCACCCTCTCCACCACTGCTCGGTACCTCACCCCCCCCCTCGGTAGGCCGGGATTCCAAACAGGCTAAAATGTTCACTGTTAATCGCTCTATATTAATTCTAGCACTGAAAAATGATCTAGGCTTTATGAGAAGTCAGAGAAATGGCTCAGGAATCTCAGGAATGGTTTTCGACAGAGAATAATTACTGAACCTAACCTCCTCTCTGCACGCGCGCAGTTTAAAAGCAAACAGTCGCGGCGCAGCATATTTATACGGCCTTACGTGTAAAGGAGGGAAACATAGGGAAACGTATTGATCTT
>NW_026267850.1:11300-12421 GCF_000697945.3 Frankliniella occidentalis
GATACAATACACACTATTACGGGGTCTCAAAGTTCGACGAGTGGTAGACGATTGGTCATCATTTCCGGCGCTGTCCGCTGTCCGCTTCACCGTCTGCGTCACCGCCCGCTTCACCGCCCGCTTCACCGTTCGCTTCACCGTTCGCTTCACCGTTCGCTTCACCGTCCGCTTCACTGTCCGCTTCAGAGTCCGTTTTACCGCCCGTTTCACCGCCCGTTTTTTCGTCTGCGAAAATATCTTCGTCCTCACTCTTACGATGGTCCATGTTAGCTGTTGGAATGAAAACAAATCGATACTACAACTTTCTGAACTAAGTATGCAAACTGAACTTTTTTCTGGCAGTCCAAAAACGTGCATCACACGGACGTCGGCCAAACTTTACCATTAGGTGATCCGGCGTTGTCATCCTTCTGCTCTCCAAACGAAGTCCTAGGCGAAGGATTAGGCTGGTTCTTCCTGGGTGGGCCACTAAACAAACTTCTGCTGGCCCTAGCTGTAAACAGGATATTAAAAATATTTTGATTATTCTAAATGTATGTAAATACGAATAATTCATTTACTTAGTTGTTTACAGTAGTACTAACATTTCCCGGACAATATTGGGCTGCTCGGGCAAGTCAGAGCCGTGACATTTTGCGCACTTGAAAGTGGGTGCTGTTTCAGGGAACTCGTTGAGCAAGCCCTTGCAGAAGTTGGCTGAATCAGCGGACATTTAAATCTCTTCATTGCTGATGTTGACTGGGTCAGTGGTCTCTCGATGAAACCACTCGCGGCTACAGCGGATGTGATCGGCTTGCAGCTGCTTGGTGAAACTGCTAACAAAAAGACGTTGGAAGTTACGGAGATGCGGGTTTGCCTACTACTGCATAAAATACAGATAATTCACTTACAGTACTGCCTTTTTCTGGAGAATTTTGGGCTCAAGCAAGTCTCAGCCGAAAGGTTTGCCATACTTTTAAGTGGTTGCTGGTTCGGATGACTCATAGAGCTATCACTAACATGTGTTAGGTGAATCAGCGGACAACACTTTCCTGGCCCGGATCACATTTTAAGTTGGGAACTCGAAACGGCCGCGAGAGAGACGACCATGTTGATCCCCAGCTGCGCTCGGCTGGTGCGCC
>NW_026267850.1:12471-12779 GCF_000697945.3 Frankliniella occidentalis
TGAAAGCAGCTGCCGCATAGTAATAGATGCTCCCTGTCTTAAAATGCTACAGGAAGCTGCGCAATCAAGTAGTGTGTAGAAGAACTGCATTATCCCTGCTAAGCCATTTTTCTCAGAATCAAGTTTTGCACTTTCAAAAAATCTCTTGCGCAACACTTTTCGAGTAAGCAATCTCGTACTATAGGGTTACGTACTTCCAAGTGTGGGCTACAACGTAACAGAGAGCTTTTCTTCAGTAAGGCGCTTGTTATTTTTATAATCCCTAGAAACGAACGAAATATTTCAGTTTTTGAAAACTACAACAGTAA
>NW_026267850.1:15191-15461 GCF_000697945.3 Frankliniella occidentalis
CAGACGGAGTAATAGGCTTCGCTGATCGCTCAGCCAACTAAGAAATCACATCAAAGCCATTAAGAACAAAAGTATAAAACATTAAAAATGCCCCCACTAGATACAAGACAAGACTAAATCAGAATAGGTCAAACACTTGAAGTCCCTACTTGAACAGTATGATACTAGCTATATGTACGCCAGACCACGTCTCGCGTAACAGGCTTCGCGATATATCACGAAACACTGTTACGCTGCGACGCGCCTGGCCCACATATAGCTAGGCCTGCG
>NW_026267850.1:17766-18336 GCF_000697945.3 Frankliniella occidentalis
GGGATACTCTAGCTCGGTGATCCATGTTAGGGTACCCCCCTCCAAACATGGATCAAAATTCGCGGTCATGGGGATTCCCTGTAGCTCCTAAAGTACTGGTGCTAGAAAGTTCATTCCAACAGAATATCATTCCAAAAGGTTCAAACTACACAACCATGAAAAAAAATCATGCTCATCACACTTTTATCCACCCCAAAACCACGGTTTTCTGAAAAATGATCCATGTTTGGTAGGTTTACCCTATTCAGGTAGATGTACGCCAGACCGCGTCTCGCGTAATAGGCTTCGCGATATCTCATGAAACACTGTTACGCTGCGACACGCCTGGCATACATCTACCTTGGCCTGCGGCGCTGACACCCGAGTCGGGTAGTGCTCGCGGGAAATGGATGGACAATGATAACGGGTTTGCTCGCGGGATGAACATGGGGATGAAGTGGTGAGATGATGTCTGACTGGCGTCCTCCGGTAGAATGAGGCAGGCTCGAGGGAGCGGCAGCGGCCCTGACGAAAATCGAACCCAGTAAACGAGATTGTAACTGGACGTAAACGCGATTTGTAGAGGATTTG
>NW_026267850.1:19923-24043 GCF_000697945.3 Frankliniella occidentalis
AAATAACACCCAGAATTGTACACATATACCTTTAGATGCCGTTGTAGTGTCTCTTCACAAAACTCAGCTACATTACCATTAGTAGTGAGGCTGACACAAAGATCTGGAAATGATCTGTTCAACAGATATCTGGTGACAATTTGTTTAACAACACTATATGGGCTTGTCAACATCTGTAACATATACCTATTCTGTGCTTCAAAAGGGAAGGGGCTGTGGGTCCAGAGTGGACCAAACCGCAGCACTCCCTTGCAAACATGTCCCAGTAAGTGAATTTGATAGACCATACTATCCTCACCAAAGTTCTCCTGATAATCACACTGATAAGACAGAAGCAGTGCATGGGCCTCCTGAACTTCTGCCGGACTCACACTATTCTGCAAAAGAATATATGCGGCCTTACAGAGCTTAGCCAAGTGCACAAGGTATTTATCTTTCAGCACCCCTTTCAAGCAGACAATGCAGTAAAATAAAATCCATGACCTCCACTCAGAGGCTTTCCAACCCTTACGTTTAGTTATAGATTGAGGAGGACGAGTTATTGACTTTGGAGGCTTTATCTTAAGTAAACGATCATCTATGATAGCAGTAACATCTTCAATGCTAAACTTACGATGGTGCTGATTAGTAATCCAGAATTTACCCTTTCCTTCTGAATCCAGGAGAGAATTTGTGTGGGCACGAGCAACTCCCAACAGCAGGCAATGCATATAGTCAACAGGCACATTTCTAGTGATATCAAAATGGTTCAGCTGTGATATACTGGATGGACCATACACACCTCGATGCTGTCTGTCAGATTTTTTGGGTAGATGTTGGACTTTTTCGGCAAGTTTAATGTCCTCATCAGTTGACTCTTTAGTCCTGTCATTAACATTGCATTGAATGAGATACCTTGGGACACTACTCCCGTTAGGCTTTGACTTGTAGTGGTAACAATATGTACAACCCCAATACGCTGAATGTCCCTGCTGATTTAATAATCTAGCCCGAGCAGGTCCATCAGCAACTGCACACATCGGTATTGCTTTGCTAACAATACTGAGACCTTGTTTATTGGTCCACGTGAAACCTTCACTGGACAGCTTGTTGGCCTCGTCCACAAAAGGTTTCATAAAAACATTTAAATTTGGTTCTTTGGGACCTACATAAAGCCCTCCCAAAATCAGATATTTGTTTCTAATTTTTTCTGGCAATTCATTTATCATAAGGTAAATTGGCCATATTGATTTTCCTGAATGTCCCATAGGTACCCCATCAGTAAAAAAATTATATGAAAAATTATTAGGATCTGACAATATGAATCCTGGTTGGCATTGGAGACGGTACTGCGACCCATCAAAAATATCTTCAATGTTCGATTCTTTTACCTTTTTACGATTCTTCCTGAATTCTAGCACCTGGATTCCCATTGATCCCGTAACTGGTCTCTAATTGATATGGAACAAAAATAATTGGCTGCTCCCTTCACATCTAATAGCTGTGAACAAAAGGGACATTTAACTGACTTTTGGAGTGTGTTCCGGGGCTGTAAATATGCCTCACACTCAGGACAAAAGACATGGTACTTAACACCAACAGTATCCCTCCTGACCCGTTTCATCAAGAGGTGTTTAGTCAGTGGAATTTTCTGCTCGGGAAAAATAGCTTTAACTAATTTAAGAATGTCTAATTGTGCAAGCCACGTCAGATTGTGTCTAATTCCAATAGAAAGAACCATAAGAACAATGTCGTTAATTGTAATCTCAGTATCAGGGCACAGGGTCTTCTTGTGCGTTTGAGAAACAGAGAAAACACTTGCACTCTGCTTGTAATGTTCCTCACTGCAGACAGGTATTTCACATTCAGCGGCAGCTTCGGTTTCTGGGGCAGACATACACACATCCAACCAATCAGCGTTACATAAATTGTCAACTGTGCTGGGATCAGTGGCTCTCACATCCTCCTGTAACAAATTATACACATCTAAAAACAGTACCAAAATATTTCCATTTAAAGAAAACAAACCTCTACGTAATTGTGCACTAACCATAACTTCTGCTTGGTCAGGTTGGGAGGCTGCAAGGTTACTAGGAGCACATTGGGTTTCCTGAACATTTTGTAATTGACAAACACACACAAAAATTTACAAACATAGGTGCACAGCCCAACAAAAGTGGTCTAATGAAAGTAATTAAAGATATATTTACGTTTCTGCTGGCAATTGCAGCATAATATGCTGCCCAAGCACCATCAATCTCTTTTTGTTTTCGTTTTCGTCTATATATAGTGCTACGATGAGCTTCCATTGTACTTGACCTTTTACTTGACATTTACCAGTCTCCGCATTAACAATTTAATCAGAATTTTAGGGGCTAAATTTGGCTAAATTCTATACAGCTTGTAAACATAAACAAAGATGGCTGCCAGTGGGATCGATGTAGGATGACTCGGTATTCGATAGCTATCGATAGAACGCATTGCCTCAAAAATACAATGTGTCGTATTGTTCTTCTCACTAAAACATTAAAATATAGTCGTTCTGTATTTGGTAGGCAATACTTTCTTAAATTTAAATCATGGATTGCGAATTTGAAATCTATTGAAGTGGACGGCTGGCCGCATGCCACTACCTCACCTCCCTGCCACCACACTTCCACGAGAAGAAGAAAAGAAGAAAAGGCACGCTCCGCGGCTCCGCACTCCATCAAATAGCGTCCTTTTTGTTCACAACTCTCGCCGCTGTTAATAACAAGTTTTTTCCAACAAGTTTCCAAGATGAGTTTAAGTGACTGTAACTCCGATGGGGAAAATCAAGTAGACAATTCCGAGTGGTGTGCGTTTGTAAGATATACGACTCCACCAAATAACCGCGAGATTGTGAAAGTGTCGAACATGATGGGTTACGTGAAGATTGGTAAAAAAGGCACGAAAATACCTTGGTCACCTCAATCCCTGGATGATTTTAACAGAACAATAAGGTATGCTGCTCTCACAAGACTAAACCAACCCGAAGGAGCGAAACCTTCATGGTGGCTTGCACATATCGCTGTGATGAAAGGTAAGTTATTGTACATTTGTAGGGGGTCTTCTTCGATGCTCTTCTTGATCTGATTTCTTCTTCATTATCTATTTTTTTCAGAGTCTTACGAGGTAATGCAGGATTATTTGAAAACAAAGCGGCCAGCTTTCTATCCTACAGACATGATGGATATGAGTGAAGTAGATTCAACTGAGTCAGGCTCAGCAGTCGAAGGCGAGCCTCTAGACGAAGTAGAGAAAAGGAGGCCTTTGCAAGTACGCGACAACATCCAGAATTCCAAAATAAATAGGGTAAGTAAATGTGGTATTACATCTAATGAAATGTGGTACATTTCCTTTTCTTATTCTGTTTCTTTGCAGGTCCAGAAAGACAACAATAAGCAGGCAGCTCACAATTCTTTGTTTACAAATTACACAAAGTCAGTCCTTACTGATGATGGAGGAACACCAGGAAGCTCAGCGTTCGCTGAGAGTAATAGCTGGGGACCTACATCACCACTTCAAGACCATGAGGATGTCAGCTCACTGGTTTCGCCACACTCACAGCAACCTTCAAATTCTGCTCCAACACGGCAAGAAGAGCTCGGGTCATTGGCTTCCTCTCAGTCACCTACTCCTTCAGTGCCTCCAGCACAGCGAGTGGAGCAACTGGAACGCTTATTGCAGGAAGCTAAATTAGAAAACCAAAGGCTTAAAGCAAGGACAGCTGAACATGAGGGCTTCAAGGAAATGTGTAGCAAAGTCGAAGTGCTAACCTCTAAAGTTGTAGACATGAGCAAAAAAATTGAGAGCTTGGAGGAGCGCGTCAGTAGTTGTGGTAGTGGTGAGTGTATTCCTGGATTAGCGTACTACTCCAAAAGAGATTATGTTAAGGCTTGGTTACGCCAGGTACCTAACATAACTTCTTTGGACTCTCTTGATGGCCTGTCTTGCTCACTTAAAACAGCGCAAGACAAAGTAACATTTGAAGTGGGTTGTCAGTTCCAGTAATGCACCGAAAAGCTCTATTCTGTGCATGCATGTTTAAGAATAATTTCAATGTTTTCATCAAGTTTAGTTCAGCAATTGAGGTAACAATACTAAGTCTTGTTCCCAGAAT
>NW_026267850.1:24553-26022 GCF_000697945.3 Frankliniella occidentalis
ATATGACAATTAGGGACTTGCAATCAAAACGGTTGTCCTACCAATTCCATTTTAATAAGTGGCATGTAGTGAATTCTGACAGAGTATTCTAGTCATACCTTGTACCTTCAGAACACTTTCAATTTCATTTAAATCTGTGATATACTGTTGTGATAACAGGCAAAGCCTTCACCATTTAGGTGTATTTAACCGGTTTTATCAATCTAAGTGCCATTGACATTTAGTAGCCTCGAGGACTTCAGTTCTGGTCATTTGTGCACTCAGTGCACCACGAAACGGTTCAGATAGCTTGGTTACGACTACAGAATACTCATTTTGAATTCAATACTGTGCACTGACAGTGGTGGTTAACAATATCAGGAAGCAATTTTGTTGTTGGAATTTTTTTCATTTGATGTTAATATAAACAACAGTAAGATACAGAGCATCAAACAACTGATGTCATCAGTGCTTGTTTGCATTTTAGGTAAGATTCAACAGTTATTGCTTCTTGGTATTTGTTTACATATCAGTGTGATTGACTCGACACAACTGAACTGATGTTCATTATTTTATCGTCTCTTTTACAGCCAGTGCCAGTGGCCCGCCATCAGTTGCAAGCGGGGTTGGGGGAGAGGGTGATATTATGGTAAGACTACTTCTATGAATGCTTTGCAAATTACTTCTTTTATTATACAGTTTATCAATCATAATTTTCTGGCTGCAGGTTCCATTACACCTTGCCTCTGTCAAGTGCAAGGCTCTCTATGTAGAGAAAATGAAATCATCCGTCAAAGACTCTGAATGGTGTAATAACTTGCTCATAGGAGTCTTTGGAGAGGAGCAGGCCTCCGTTCTGCGGTGCAGACTCCAAGGAGAAAAGAGCAAGGAAAATATAAAGGTTTTCAAGGAAGTCTTGCCAGACTTCCTGAAATGCGCTACAAGTGAGTCTGATACTATTACTGGAAACGATTCCTTTCCCCTTAATCTTGTGCTGCCTTGCTTAATTATGTTTATTTTGTTCCAGAGGAATACAAGACTTGGAAGCGGTCCTTTCTCCGGACGGATGCTGAGGGGAACCAAGTGCAAGTTTTCGATGAGTCAGCGATAACAAGCTATGTCAACGGTTTGGAGGGGTACTTAGGACAGAGGTGTAAAGCTATGTATGCCAGGCTTCACCCAACTCCTGCGAAAGCCAAAGCCAAAGCTGCGCCTGCTGCAGCTGCTGAACAACAGGTACGTTATGTTAACAAATTAGCCATTCTTGTTTTTCACAGCACAACCAAGTGCTTTGTAAACTTCAGTCATGTTAACTTTCTTTCCCTCTCTGCAGGCCGGAGACGGTGGAGCTGTTGCTGCTGCACCGAAGAAGAGGAGATACGGCACGAGGGGGTTGGCTCCTCGACCTCCACGCCTTGTGCCCCGACAACAACCTCCTCAGCCTCGTCAACCACCCCTGCAGCACAAGCCGGCGCACCATCCCCCGCAGC
>NW_026267851.1:0-423 GCF_000697945.3 Frankliniella occidentalis
CAGGCCAATTCAAATTCGAATAACGAACGGTCTAAAAATCTTCGAACGAACACGAGCAACCTTTTTCATCCTCGAACCCGAACCGAACCGAGCAAACCTTTTGTTCACCTGCGAACTGAACACGAACAATGATTTAAATGTGTCATGATCTAATTGCGACGAGTGTAAGTATAAATACAGTGAGTACAGAAACTTTATGTTTTCAATCTACCTGCAACCGAAGATGAAATGAAAGTACTCATTGAAGTCGACCGGGACAGTTTTGTTCGACGACGAAATGTTCGGTCAGTCCACGAACAGTTCGGATTCGAACACCCTGTGTTCGAGGACGAACGAACACTAACAGTTCGCTGTTCGTTCGAGTTCGTTTGACTGCGAACATTTTCGCTTATCTCTAGTGTGGTGGCTGGTGGCTGCAAGTTT
>NW_026267851.1:5388-6418 GCF_000697945.3 Frankliniella occidentalis
GCGATGCTTTGCAGCGTTTTCATTGCTTCGCAATTGCAAAGCATCACTTTGTAATTGCAAAGTAAATGCTTCGTAGTTACAAAGGAGCAAAATACGTTGCAGCTCTGCAAAGCAAATGCTTTGTAGGAATATAACAGTGTTCAGCTAATGGTTAAAAACTGTGACAAAAAGCGACTTTTTGCATGTCATTCATTATATGTCCGGGTGTGGTGTGACGGTGACCTCTGGTCGGCAGAATGACAGGCAGGCGCCGTGGTGGGGCGTGGAGAAGGGGGCAGTACAGGGCCGAAGAGCCACCATCGAGGGGACCATGATGCTGCATTCGCCGAGCCCATACAGGCCATGCCACAGCAGACAACAGGGTACTCGAGCCACTTCTAATCGTTCACGTCGCGTTTGTATCCGCCCGCTTTGTCCCGCAGCCGCCGAGGCGCGCGCTGCACAGAAGCCCTGGCTGGCCTGACAATAGGCATCACGCTGCTGACCGTGGCGAGGGCACCGGCGGGGAGGAGGTGAGGGTAGATTTATGGCTCTTTAAACGCCTTGTTTTCGAGTCAAAACTGGCGCGTCTTATTGGGGACAACTGGCTGTCGAAGACAAAGGGCGAGTACGCGGAATGTGGGTCAGCATAGCGGCCGGTCTCGAAGGTCAGGTGATGCGCTACTGTGACGAACGGGCCTCGAGGACACGGCCTTGCTTCCAATTTCCGAAAGATTTCGGAGAAATGTGGGTCGCCCAGATACTCGAGGAGGAGGCGGCGAGGACACAGAACGCAACGCGCGTTACCGTTTTAACATCGGTGAGTCACGCACCCAGAAATACGCATCTTTCTGATTTCACGCCAAAAAGGGCCCCCTTTTGGTTTAAAAGAAATTTTGAATTAAATGCAGTTAATTTCAGAGAAATCCCATGCAGAGAGACACAGAGGTTTTGAGCCGGTTTGAGCTGTTTGAGCAGTTCACTCTTTGTTCGAGTTCGTTCGACTGCGAACATGTTCGCTTATCTCTAGTGTGGTGGCTGGTGGCTGCAA
>NW_026267851.1:7171-7506 GCF_000697945.3 Frankliniella occidentalis
CCCGCTCCACCGGGGTGCGGTAGGGTTGCCTACCCACACGGCGCCCGCCCGCCCGCTAAAGCTAGCCTGGGCCGCCCGCTCCACCGGGGTGCGGTCGGGTTGCCTACCCACACGGCGCCCGCCTGCCAGAGCTAGCCTGGGCCGCCAGCTCCACCGGGGTGCGGTCGGGTTGCCTACCCACACGGCGCCCGCCCGCCCGCTAGAGCTAGCCTGGGCCGCCCGCTCCAGCGGGGTGCGGTCGGGTTGCCTACCCACACGGCGCCCGCCCGCCCGCTAAAGCTAGCCTGGGCCGCCCGCTCCACCGGGGTGCGGTAGGGTTGCCTACCCACACGGCG
>NW_026267851.1:7736-9235 GCF_000697945.3 Frankliniella occidentalis
CCCACACGGCGCCCGCCCGCCAGAGCTAGCCTGGGCCGCCCGCTCCACCGGAGTGCGGTAGGGTTGCCTACCCACACGGCGCCCGCCCGCCAGAGGTAGCCTAGGCCGCCCGCTCCACCGAGGTGCGGTAGGGTTGCCTACCCCTACGGCGCCCGCCCGCCGAGCTAGCCTGGGCCGCCCGCTCCACCTAGGCGCGGAGGGGTTGCCTAACCCCCAGGCACCCAGTTCCTGGGCCGCCCACCAGCGGCGCCTGTTAGCTGGACGGACAGCTCCGAAGGCCGCCCCGCCCTGCCGTCGTCCTGCGCCACTCACTGCCACGTGCGGAAGCTTTCTCCAGAGCAAAAGCCCTATGCTGCTTCTGTACTGCCGCCCGCCTGCCTTCGACGGCGGTTAACAAAAAAAGAAAATAAGAAACAAGAACACAACACCCGAGGTCCGCAAATTGAAGCGAGTGGTGCGCGCGTCTGCAGCGCACTGCTCTTGGCTTAGGGGCCGCCGGCCGCACGGCCCGAGGCACGTTTTTGTTTCTTTATTATTTTCATTCTTTTTCCTGCTCCTCTAGCGATTCCTTCTCTGGTGCTCCTGCCCGTCTCTTTGCTTCGCGGTGGGGGGGGGGGTATAGGAAAAAAAGAGGAAAAGCGTGTGTGAGTCAGGGAGAGTGAGAGAGAGAGACAGAGAGACAGAGAGACAGAGGGAGAGAGACAGAGAGAGAGAGAGAGGGGGGGGGGCACAGCAGAAACGGAGAGCGTGCGATCGATTTGCGCGGACCTACGTACCTACCTCTCTACTCGGCGGCGCGGCGGCACGCGGGACCGGCCGGGGGAAATTGAGTTGCCATAGGGCACCGCGCGGGACAGGCGGACAGCGCGCGGACAGCGTGCGGACAGACAGCCGGACAGAGCGGAAGTAAGCACGCGGCGCATGCGCAGGGCCCAAGCGGGGGGGCCCAATGGGTTACTCAACCGCAGAGCAATCAGCAAAAGGCGCGTCTGTCTGCCCGTCTGTCAGTGTGGCTGTCCGTCTGTCTGTCCGTCTGCCTGTCTTCAGCTCAGGGATGTATGCATATGTTCCACACTACCACACGACTGGCCTGCCTATAGCGGCCCCGACGACCACAATGCACCGGCGCCTGTCTGTCCATCTGTCCAGCTAGGCTTGACCTTTACAAAACTCACACACCGCACGTAACAGCTCACTTTCATACATTAGTTGTTTTGTCTTAGTTTTTCAAACCCGTGTGGCTTCGCGGGCTTGCTAATTATTGGCTCGCGGTTTCGTTTTGCGTGACAATGTGGCCAATCAACACGATCACCGGGAGGGAAAGAAAGAGAGACATGCCCTTGCGTGTCATTAAAATGTAAATAGGTGAAAGTCAAATGTAAAGAGGGCTATGCGGTCCCTGTATGTGTATGTGCGTGTGTACCGATATACTCGTACTCGTGTGTGTGTGTGTGTGTACTAGTACTGCTGTGGCACACACACACAAAACTTACGGTCGC
>NW_026267851.1:9285-10296 GCF_000697945.3 Frankliniella occidentalis
AGGGATGAAGGGAGCGGCTCCTCCTCCAACCAACACCGTCCCCTCGGAGAACACAGACCACAGCCCTTAGCCTTTCGCTTCTCTCTCTCCCCCTCTCTCTCTCCCCCTCTCTCTCTCTCTCCCTCTCTCTCTCTCTCTCTCTCTCTCTCCCCTCCCTCTCCATCTCAGCGGACACGATTAGATCGATTTTATCAATTATTTTTGTCAACAAAACGGCGCTGGAGTGAAAGGGATACAATACGTGTGATGTAGGGTGGCCTCTGTGCCCCGTATGGATATACTATAGCCACGACCCAGGAGTGCGGCTGGGTTGCCTATTCGCTGTGGTAAGATTCAAAAGGCAAACCTACCCGCGCTTCTTATTCGCTCCAACGGGGCAAATCGGCAGATTTTTGGGGGTGTTTGGTGGTCGGGGTGGAAGCTGGATACACACCCCGCCTGTTTGCGGTGAACAGAGGATTGTTATCGGCAGAGTCAGAGTCGTGTCTTTTTCGTCGAGTATTTTTTGTGCGTTTGTACGTTTTTGCGAGGGGATAGGCATGGCCGAGGTACTTACGCCTCCCACACGGTCTGCACTGGGCGTTGTATGTGTGGCATGAGAAGGTATTGAGCCAATTACCACCCAGGCCTTCTATTCTTTTTCTCTCTTGCACACACACACACACGCCACAATTAAACGAACTCTTTGCTTTGACACCGTTGCCCGCAGTTGCCTGTTAAACGCGGCGCTTCGCCTTTTGGCCGTGTGTGTGTGGGGGGGGGGATAATTTTAGACATTCCCCAAGATTGTCTCCACCATTAGGAGGAAGTATCCCTTCCCTCCTTACTCTTTCCCTTTCAGAACAGGGCCGCACGCTTTACTGGTTTGTAAGGAGTCTGATAACCAACACTGTAGTTAAATTGTGTAGCTTCTGACTTTGCATGCGACATGTGACTGAATGCGAACAGTCACAGGTGGTGATAACCCCATTTAAAGTTGGAGGTGGTTGAAGCTCACTCTGTCAGCACGCA
>NW_026267851.1:10346-11182 GCF_000697945.3 Frankliniella occidentalis
TTTGCATGCGACATGTGACTGAATGCGAACAGTCACAGGTGGTGATAACCCCATTTAAAGTTGGAGGTGGTTGAAGCTCACTCTGTCAGCACGCAGGATGCCGTTAGTTTCTCGTGCACCTGAACTGCCCGTCGGAGGTCACACACGTGCGCGCGGGCGCATGGCTCAACAGGTGCCGGCACTCGTGCTGGCACAGTGGGGTGGTCATTTCACTCGTTTTGGAAGAGAGCACAGAAGGGAGAGGGGGGAGGAAGACGTCCAATGCAGATGAAGGATACCGGCGCGGCAGAGAATACTTCACTTTGCAACCAACCGTAGGTCTCCAGGCGTGAAGACAGGACAGTTCCACCTGATCCACCTTCCCACGTAACAGTCGGAGTGCGAGCGGGCGCGTTCTAGTCGATAAGCCAAGAGAGCAGGATACTATCATTGTCGGCTTGTCACTCGGTAACCATAGGGGAGGGGTGGTAATGACCTGCAAGGCGAGAGTGTAGGTGTAAGGGGGTGCACCGTCGTGGCTTTGCCCTTAGACAGTCGACATCGTCACCGTACCCCGATTTGCCTTTCACTGCAGACCCGACCCCCCGCCACCCCTTAGGTTGCCGCGGCCTGCTCGCGGGTCAGGCTGCGTGCCGCGTGCCAATCTCAGAATGCGAAGCGTAGGTCAAGCAGGAGGTCCAGAGCCCCTAATGGGCTGGGGGGGGGGGGCGGAGGGACGCCTGTGCAGGAGTTCCTCGTCCCCGCCTGGTCCTCGCCGTCTTGACTTTTCCGTCGTTGGCGACTAAATTGGGGGACGAGGCACAAAAAAAAAGAAATAATGCGTTCGATCACCTAAA
>NW_026267851.1:12272-13371 GCF_000697945.3 Frankliniella occidentalis
TCTCTCTCTCTCTCTCTCTCTCTCTCTCTCTCTCTCTCTCTCTCTCGTTATAATAACAGGATCAACAAGGACAGGATTTGAACGCGAATAACCCTTCCGGCTGCTAATCACGCCGGCCTGCTCGTGGTCGGACGCGTCCTCTCCCTCCCTCCCCCGCCCGGGGCCGCCTCCCCCGGGGCCGAGCCGAGCGGGCTGCTGAGCCGCACTGCGCCCGACAGTCAGCCGGCGCCGGGCAGATCGGACAGCGCCAGCGAGACCGCTCGCACTCCTCTCGTTTCATTACGTCACAGATTACATTGCATTACTGCGGAATGAGATCCACAAACACGGCGGGCGAGGCGCGGCGGGGCGGAGTGCGGCGCGGCCGCTTGGTGGCCATAACCTAATCGAAATGAGTGCGACAGGTCAGGCTACTCCCCGGGGGCGCGAGGTACTGTACAGGCGCCTGTATTATCCGTCTGTCTATGTCTATCCATCCATCTATCCATCTATCTAGTCTGGCCTCTCCCCTTCTCTCTGCGTGCCCCTCTCTCTTCCCGTTTCTGCGAGCAAAATCTCATGCAGCCTACAAAAGAGCAAAGAAATGTACAAGCGGCGCGGGGAGAGAGAGAAAGAGCTCGGCCAAGCGCGTCATGCGTGCCTCACACTGTGTGGGCCGCACACCACCCGAGGGGGTGGCACAACACAGTCACACAGAGGGAATGTAAGATTTCTTTAAAGTCCCTAAAGATATACAGCGTGCAATCTCTAAAACCTCCTAACCCCCACCCCCTTAACACATTAGTACTCGCTACACCCCATCACACCACGCCCATATCTCCCCCTGATGCAAAGGCGGGTATGTGCGGGAGGAACGGCAGGGCAGCTGCTTTTGCATACATGTCTGTGTCTCGTATTTGTACGGTAGGGCGCCAGTCAGTTGTGTAGCGCCCCGGCCGTCCCGCCCACGCGGCACTGTGCGTGCGCGGTCCGTCGGGAAGCTCGCGTCACTGCAACGGCCAGAGCAACGGCAACGGCCCGCTCGCGACTTTTGCCGGCTACTATTCTTTACCCTGTGGAGGTGTCAACACCGATAAACAGCTTCATACGAACACACCCG
>NW_026267851.1:14931-15247 GCF_000697945.3 Frankliniella occidentalis
TGAGCCGGGTCCGGCGGGTCCGGCGCGGTGACGCGGGGGACAATGCGTGCGGATGAGCCGCGCAAGCTCCCCGGGGCGCACCTGCACCTGCCCCAGTGTCTGTGCTGGCACTTCTCCGTACGCCGGCGCCCCGCCCCGCCCCGCCCCGCCAATGGTCTGGTCTATAATCGGTCGTTTTCAGTCGTCGTTAGTGCTGGCGCGTTTGCACCGAGGCGGTGGGGGGTGCGGCCTGCAGGGGAACCTATTAACGAGAGGTAATTGTGTTTGTAGAGAGAAGGCAGCGTCTGATCAGGGCAAACATGGGGGCGGGGCGGGG
>NW_026267851.1:15297-16378 GCF_000697945.3 Frankliniella occidentalis
TTCTTTATATGTTTGCTTTTTAACTGTCGCGTATTCCAGGAGTGCCTTTTACTAAAGGCTCCTTCAAAGTCCCTTCCCATCTGGGAAGAAATGGTCTCACCGAGGGGTGCCCAACTAAGGTAATCAGGTGTACACAGAGTAGGTAATCCCTGGTAATCACCGGTAATCATTGGTAATCGCCGGTAATCATTGGTAATCGCCGGTAATCCTTGGTAATCACCAGTAATCCTTGGTAATCACCGGTAATCCTTGGTAATCACCGGTAATCCATGGCAATCACCGGTAATCCATGGTAATCACTAGGTAATCCATGGTAATCACTAGGTAATCGTTGGTAATCACCAGGTAATCGTTGGTAATCACAAGGTAATCTTTGGTAATCACTAAGTAATCCAGCAAGGAAATTCCTAAAAATCTTTGGTAACCACCGGTAATCTTTGGTAATCACTGGTAATCTTTGGTAATCACTGGTAATCTTTGGTAATCACTGGTAATCTTTGGTAATCACTGGTAATCTTTGGTAATCACTGGTAATCTGTGGTAATCAATGGGAATCTGTGGTAATCAATGGCAATCTTTCGTAATCTCTGGTAATCTTTTGTCAGTGGTAATCTTCGGAAACCCTTGGTAATCTTCAGTAATCTTCAGTAATCTTCGGTAGTCTCTGGTAATCCGTGGTAATCATCACTTTTTGGTAATCAGGTGTACACGATTTTTTCGAGTTGGGCACCCCTCGGGTCTCACCTTGCGACCTTGACTTCACTCTTGATGACATGTTGCTCGCAAAAAGTCACGTGTTTTTTAAAATTCAAAATATTTTTTAGGCAGAATATCAGTGTCGAGATGAGAAGGCATGAATTATTGTCACTACCAGGCAGATGGGGGAAGCTAACGCGACGGTCCCTGAGTCCCCGCGATAGCGCGACGCGGCCGGCAGCAGGACATCATGAGGACATCCCCTTCATTCTATTCACTCGCTCTGTCCTTTCACCGCGGTCCTTTTCAGCAACAAATCTGCTCCGTCTTCTGGCAGCCGAAATTTTCAAACAGTATTAGTGCAGATTTGTGTGGGAGTCGCATT
>NW_026267851.1:16756-18999 GCF_000697945.3 Frankliniella occidentalis
AAAACAGACAGGAGCGTGGTGCGAGTAAGAGTGAGAGCGAGAGAAAGGTCATATCCCAAGGCCCCTCGCCTTTCTCGCGCATCTGCCTCGGGGACGGTGTAGTGGGCTAGACGTTTGCGAAGTGTACAAAGTTTGCACACTTCGTATATTAAGTTTAACCCACACCGTGAATAAAAATTTTCGTATAATGCATCTCTATAGAAAAGGAGTAATGCGTCGTGTGTCCGAGCGCCTAGTGGGAGCGACACGAGCGGTTTGCTTTCTCTATCTAAACCGCACAACATACACAACCATACCGCATAGCAAAAGCTCGCCTCTCCAGCAGATTCCAGGGGGAACTCCAGGAGCTGCTGCTGCTAGTTGTTGGCCTGACGTCACGCTGTGACACGGTGTGACACACACGTAAGAGAAATCGACTCTCTTCTCTGAGCCTCTGAGCCACACGCCCACAGCAAGATTTTTTTTTTATAATTTTTATTAAACGTTCCAGCACAGCCACACAGCTGTTGTGGTACAGAATTATTGCCTCGCACTGTAAAAACAATAAGAATTCTTTCAAATAGATATCGTGGTAAGTTATTCATTAGATATTTGGCATTTTTTTCTCACACACATGTTGTTGTTTTTTCGTGTAAACAATGTAAATCGCATTCGATATCAAGTTGCCGAATGAGCTGATAAGAAGTCGGATGTTCCCATTTTGGGTAAGTTGTCATTTTATAACGAGCTCTAATTTAAAGGCTGCGCCATAAACGAAAGACTACATTCAAGCTTTGTCAGCTTAAAAAAAAATTGGCCACACAAAAAGTGGCAAAAATAACAGTTAATTGTTTTAACAGTGCAGCCGCCGGCCGCAACGCCTCGCTCCGCCCCGCCCCACCTCGCCCCGCCACGCACGGGTCCGACTTGCAGGGGGCTTAAAGAGCCCCAGCAGGGCAGCGCCATTACGTTCGTCACGCCCTCATTAGCTCTTACTTCTCTGAACGACCAAAGTGTTTTTGTTTTTGTTGTTTCAACTTTTAAAGCGCGTTCGACGTCGGCCGGCGGCGGCGGCGGCGGCGGGTTGTGGGCGGGGCGGCAGCCGATTAGGCAAGTCGTCGAAGTTGCAGGGCAAATGACACAATACACGCGTTACGTTACCCTGTTAAAAATATATCAAATCTTAAGGAATTACAAAGAATGTAATGGTTTAAGAGAGTGAGAGTATTCTTCTCCATCATCTGTATGCCATCAATTTCGAGTTTGGTGGCGTAACCCCTTTTGGCCCGTAAAGCACTTACCACCGACTTACTGTACATCTGAAGGGACTTTCTCGGGCCATAAACACGGATCCGGTGAGGGCCGGTGGGCCGGTGGTGACGAGGTGGGGCGGTAAAAGGGCCTTTAGAGAGGGAAACCGCGCCCACGGGTTTCGACACAAATTAAACTGATTTTCAAGTACCGGTGTACACGATTTTTTCGAGTTGGGCACCCCTCGGGTCCGCAACTAGGTTCGAGCGCGTAAACTGGCCGCCCGGAAAACTGGGAAGACCGGGAAGACCACCAGGAAGACTAAAGAAAACCGAAGAAGACCAATAAAATCGTAGGCCACAAATGTGACGGAAAACCGAAAAATATAAGGGAAGACCGGAAAAACCTTAGGGAAGACCTGGAAATTGCAAGGAAGACCAGAAAATATAAGGGAAGACCGATGAAAATGCGAGAAAACCGTAGAAAACTGAAGGAAGCCTTAGAAAATCTCAGAAAACCAAGATGTTGGGAAAACCAAGAAAAAGTTGGGAAGACCGGGAAAACCCTAGGGAAACCAAGGAAAACCAGGAAGCCCACCACATGTGTACACCGGCAGACCGTACTTGCGGACCCCTCGGACTTTAATGGAGTCCCCTTAAAAAAAATTGCAGGAATTCCCCAGGAATTCCACTTTTTTGGGAGACTCCCTCAACATCTGACGAGTTTTCCCAAAATTATAGGAGTTACTGAAGGTGTTCTCTTTATCCTAAAAAATAAATAAAAAATCAGACATTGTTTTTACCGTGAAAAATTTAAAGATTAGATTCTTGTCATTGATTTATTTTCAGCTCGGACCAGGAAATCACACTTTTCAACAGTTAACGATGCTATCAATTTAAGAATCTAACCTTGAAATTGTACTATATCAGGGACCCCACCCACACCCACACCGGAGACTGTGATCGGTAGAGTAACATTCACTGTGATCTCTTTTCTTCTTTTTTTTAAAAAAG
>NW_026267852.1:0-1109 GCF_000697945.3 Frankliniella occidentalis
ACGATATTTTTTCACAGTGTTCGTAACTATTGTGAAGTCCCAATGGGGTCGACTCGCTTTCCCATGCAGCCGCCCTTGCCATCCGGCCGGACGACCCGGCGCACGCCCCCTTCCGTGCTACAGAACTTCGAAGGGCCACCATCGACTATCTCGCGGCTCGGCCACTGCTCTACTTTCGAGCTGGCCCAATGAGGATGGCGACTGCCACTTTCGCCGCGCCGCAGCCTCACTTCCAATCAGGTCTCGGCCGCCCTCACGGCCCACGACAGGGCGGGCCGTGGCCCCTACACGGCTGATCGTCTCCACTTGGCCAGAGCGGCGCACGAGGCGGCACTCGACCAACATCTCAGAGACAAGACGGCGCTCCTCTTAGGGGCGGTGGACGGGACCCGCCCCCCAGCGAGGCTCCACGACGTCTTCAGGCACCTGCGGATGGCCCGCCGGGCTCCCCTTGGAGATCGAGTCGGTGGTTCGCAACTCCGAGACTGGCAGGAGGTGGTTGAGGCCCTGGCCGAGGGCAACCCGAACATTGAAGGTGCGTGCACGGCTGCTGTACAAACGGTTGCGGCGTCCGGAGCAGATGTCTGGCCTGGACAATTTTTCTTCATTTTACTTATTTATTGAAGCTTTTGATAGGTCTCAGCAGCCATGGGCTTATTTGAAGGGACAGTACACAATTTTTTGGATTGTCCTGAACATGTCCTGATGGCAGCTGAGATGTGACAAAACATTGAATCATGAGGTAATAATAATTCATACACTCAACTCATTTTGCTCTTGTTCGAAACAAAGTGGCCCTCAATCGTTGTTGATCTCTATTACATGAAGTCTGGCATCTAGTGTATTTGTTCCAGTTTTCGATTAGCCTATCATTGTCATCAAAGTCATGCCAATGGACCAGTGACAATTTTTGTCCCGTAATAATGGCATGCTTAGATATAATATTCAACTCCGATTAGGTAAGACACCCATCATTGTTTTCTACTTGACTGTACATTTATATCAGAATCTAACCTCACTTTCAAAGAGATTGATTTGATGAATAGAATTTATCGACCGAGTGTTGATTGTTGAGCAATCATATTTGCCTATTAGTTCCCGAAGGTAAT
>NW_026267852.1:6223-6561 GCF_000697945.3 Frankliniella occidentalis
AGGCTATTAAATCGTAAAAAAATACTTAACATCGACAAATTGTAGATACACTTCTGTTAAGTCGTCTCGGGTGACAGCGCCGCAGGCCTAGCTATATGTGCGCCAGGCGCGTCGCAGCGTAACAGTGTTTCGTGAGATATCGCGAAGCCTGTTACGCGAGACGTGGTCTGGCGTACATATAGCTAGTTTAATGGAAAACCTCAACAGATGCCACTTTAATCAAAATCTTCACCTTCCGATCTATGGAGAAACCTCTGACAATGAACTTCTCGATCTAAGCCTGGAAAGAAAAGAGTTGAGATAAGTCAGTTGTATAGAATATCTAAGAACAGAGAGGA
>NW_026267852.1:9860-10690 GCF_000697945.3 Frankliniella occidentalis
CGGGTTTCGATTGACTTCTGCTGCGTTACAAGAAACTCATGAGGTTTAGTTTCACTTCATTTAGCGTTGAACTTCGTGTATCTTACAATCGTTTCTTGTTTCCTCACGACATTATCTTTCAGTGTTTTGTGCACGGCAATGGCTCATGTTTTGTGTGGATACGATATCCGAGATCTGGAAAAGTTTTCTGTTCACAATGTGCCTAAGCAATACATTGGTGGTGAATAGACGGTTCCGGCAGTGCCCGTTTAAAGAAAAATTAATGAAATTACCACCGGAAACAGTTCAGATAGAGGCTTAAATCAGTGAAAACTAAAATTGGCAGTTACTAGGGATTTAATAGAGGTCATTCACGTCGAACTGCAGTGTCAAATGACAAAAATCAGCCAACTTTAGCTACTGGTTCCGGTCCCGACTTCTTCATTTCTTCCACGATGTAGTTAATGCGGTGTCGCGTCTCCGGGCGCTGGGGGACTGAAAGACGCCCGCGGAATGCTGGCAGGTTCTTAGTTCTGTGCGGGCCGCTAGAGCGCGCAGCTGTCGACCGATTCCCAGACAAATGACGATCGCGTGTGACGTCACGGTCGCTGTCATCTGCAGTGGCGGGTTTGTTATGGATGCGTTGCTCGAATGTGTGTGTGTTGGAGTTGCATTAGAAACGCCTGTTTTGAATGAAATGCTGGTTTTGTGACTCTCCACTTACTAAAACTGAATCGTCTGCCTTACTATTACCTTCCACGAATTCTAATGAGCTGGAGATGTTATTGGAAAGTGTTGTACGAGTCAGTATTTGGGGGCAACTGATGAATCAAGGGGTTATAAGAAGGTTA
>NW_026267852.1:11660-13360 GCF_000697945.3 Frankliniella occidentalis
AGTCATTAGGAATTGAAAGCCTACTTCCTCTGTTAGATATTTTACAAGTTCCAATGTGGCCCTTATAGTTACCATCAATCCAAAAAATGCATCTGTAGTAAATTCATCAGAGGCACCAACAATTTAAAATTATGTAGTCTCAATCAAGTGTAATATTTTGTCTTTTGCAGATACCACATCAGTTTGAGAAAAAACGTTGTGTTGAGGACAGTCTGGCCTTGCAGTGAGACAATTCAGCACATCTTTTGAGATCATAGCCTTAATCAAATCACTCATTCTTTCTATAAATTTTATAGTTGGGCCACTGTCTTCCAGTTCAGGATAAATGTTTTTCTCTTTCAAGTACTTCATGGAAGAGAGAACACTACCAAAAAACTGTTGACAAACAAGAGAAGTGTCTTGGATTTCACATCAAAAAGGTATCTAATATTAGTACTGTAACATTTTATGAGTTCACCTCAAATGCCATCTTGACATTCATCTTCTGGTGGTTTGATGGCTTTAAGTGATCAGAACGTAAAGTCCAACACTGTTTGATTGCAGTTTTTTCATTGTGTTTTATGACAGTTTCCCAATGCGATGACTTAATTATTCCGTCTGGCAACTGCAAAAAGATTTAAGATAAAACAACTTGTCAGTATGGTCAGTACAATCAGTACTTTGTTATTGTGCAAAATATAAAAAGTGACTTATACTAACGCTCATCTCTTTTCTCGAAACAACTCTATTCCACATAGTTTTGACCAGATGGGGAAAATCCGAAGCAAACCAGAGCTTTTGGTTTTTATCTCCTGGGTGCTCTGTGTGTGATGTATGGATGTTTACCCCTGAAAGCTTCCACATTGTACGGTTCCATCGAGCACCATCCGTTGTCACAATGTCAACTATAAACCCTTGGTTATAGAGAAGGACAATAGCCTCCACAACCATCTTTCTTAAAATATGTCCTGGCACAGCTACTGAACTTAGAAATGCACCTAAGGTTTGGACCCATTGCCCTTTAAACGGTTGCAACATAAGAGCAAGACCATGGTCTCCTTGCTTTTCTTTTTGTTCAGGAGGGGTGTACTTCCCAAGGTCTACAACCCCATGAACCTCGCACATGTCAGCTCTGTAGTTCAGAAGTGCATCAAGCTGCATCTCATCGAGTAATAGGCATCCTGACAAATGGTAGAAAAGGTTCGTTAAAGTAACAGCTTAAAATCTTAAAATTAACATCAGGCTTATGTTTGGAGCATACCATGCTTTTCAGACTTGTCAAAATTTTTTCCTTTGACACCCATTACTTTAAAAACATTATCCTGTAAACCATACTCTGCTTTGAGACCCTTCATGTATTTATTAAGAGTGTTCTCTGAAGGTAATGGTACCTTATTATCTCTTCTTAATTTTCTGTTTAAAGCATGGCCCCTCATTCTCATTATTAAACATTCATAAATGAACCCTCTTGAATATCTTCTCCCTTTTGTGCTCTTGCATTTTGCAGCCATGAAAATGTTTTTAACTAGCTCCTGCTGCTCAAGGGGTACTGTACTTAGGAGAATGTCTAAATACTGTTCTGATATATTTCGGCACTTTTCATAACAGTCCTCCACCTTTTTTTGAGAGACAGAATCTGTAAATTATTAGCAGTGGTTAAAGCATGCAGATTGAATTCCTGCAAGTAAACAATTACCTTTCAATATTTTTACCTTTCTTCC